>NW_027507151.1:0-95447 GCF_052324685.1 Brachyhypopomus gauderio
AACACTGTTTTAGAACAAAATATGAGTTTTTAGTTCATTCTTCAAAAGTTGCACTTTTGCTCCAAGTTATGCTCAGAAACACTGTTTAGAGCGCTTACAGCGCCAGCAAACGCTGTTTTGGAACGCCTTAATGCAAGCCTTACCTACTTGTTAGGAAATGCATGTGTAACATTACAAACATGATAAAACAGCTTGTTATCACATCCAAACACTGTTTTAGAACAAAATATGAGTTTTCAGTTCATTCTCAAAAGTTGCACTTTTGCTCCAAGTTATGCTCAGAAACACTGTTTAGAGCGCTTACAGCGCCAGCAAACGCTGTTTTGAACGCCTTAATGCAAGACTTACTACTTGTTAGAAAATGGATGTGTAACATTACAAACATGATAAAACAGCTTGTTATCACATCCAAACACTGTTTTCATTCAAAATATGAGTTTTCTTTTCATTCTTGAAAAGTTGCACTTTTGCTCCAAGTTATGCTCAGAAAACACTGTTTAGAGCGCTTACAGCGCCAGCAAACGCTGTTTTGAACGCCTTAATGCAAGCCTTACCTACTTGTTAGGAAATGCATGTGTAACATTACAAACATGATAAAACAGCTTGTTATCACATCCAAACACTGTTTTAGAAACAAAATATGAGTTTTCAGTTCATTCTTCAAAAGTTGCACTTTTGCTCCAAGTTATGCTCAGAAACACTGTTTAGAGCGCTTACAGCGCCAGCAAAACGCTGTTTTGAACGCCTTAATGCAAGACTTACTACTTGTTAGAAAATGATGTGTAACATTACAAACATGATAAAACAGCTTGTTATCACATCCAAACACTGTTTTCATTCAAAATATGAGTTTTCTTTTCATTCTTGAAAAGTTGCACTTTTGCTCCAAGTTATGCTCAGAAACACTGTTTAGAGCGCTTACAGCGCCAGCAAACGCTGTTTTGAACGCCTTAATGCAAGCCTTACCTACTTGTTAGGAAATGCATGTGTAACATTACAAACATGATAAATCAGCTTGTTATCACATCCAAACACTGTTTTAGAACAAAATATGAGTTTTTAGTTCATTCTTCAAAAGTTGCACTTTTGCTCCAAGTTATGCTCAGAAACACTGTTTAGAGCGCTTACAGCGCCAGCAAACGCTGTTTTGAACGCCTTAATGCAAGCCTTACCTACTTGTTAGGAAATGCATGTGTAACATTACAAACATGATAAAACAGCTTGTTATCACATCCAAACACTGTTTTAGAACAAAATATGAGTTTTTAGTTCATTCTTCAAAAGTTGCACTTTTTGCTCCAAGTTATGCTCAGAAACACTGTTTAGAGCGCTTACAGCGCCAGCAAACGCTGTTTTGAACGCCTTAATGCAAGCCTTACCTACTTGTTAGGAAATGCATGTGTAACATTACAAACATGATAAAACAGCTTGTTATCACATCCAAACACTGTTTTAGAACAAAATATGAGTTTTCAGTTCATTCTTCAAAAGTTGCACTTTTGCTCCAAGTTATGCTCAGAAACACTGTTTAGAGCGCTTACAGCGCCAGCAAACGCTGTTTTGAACGCCTTAATGCAAGACTTACTACTTGTTAGAAAATGGATGTGTAACATTACAAACATGATAAAACAGCTTGTTATCACATCCAAACACTGTTTTCATTCAAAATATGAGTTTTCTTTTCATTCTTGAAAAGTTGCACTTTTGCTCCAAGTTATGCTCAGAAACACTGTTTAGAGCGCTTACAGCGCCAGCAAACGCTGTTTTGAACGCCTTAATACAAGCTACTTGTTAGGAAATGCATGTGTAACATTACAAACATGATAAAACAGCTTGTTATCACATCCAAACACTGTTTTAGAACAAAATATGAGTTTTCAGTTCATTCTTCAAAAGTTGCACTTTTGCTCCAAGTTATGCTCAGAAACACTGTTTAGAGCGCTTACAGCGCCAGCAAACGCTGTTTTGAACGCCTTAATGCAAGCCTTACCTACTTGTTAGGAAATGCATGTGTAACATTACAAACATGATAAAACAGCTTGTTATCACATCCAAACACTGTTTTAGAACAAAATATGAGTTTTCAGTTCATTCTTCAAAAGTTGCACTTTTGCTCCAAGTTATGCTCAGAAACACTGTTTAGAGCGCTTACAGCGCCAGCAAACGCTGTTTTGAACGCCTTAATGCAAGACTTACTACTTGTTAGAAAATGGATGTGTAACATTACAAACATGATAAAACAGCTTGTTATCACATCCAAACACTGTTTTCATTCAAAATATGAGTTTCTTTTCATTCTTGAAAAGTTGCACTTTTGCTCCAAGTTATGCTCAGAAACACTGTTTAGAGCGCTTACAGCGCCAGCAAACGCTGTTTTGAACGCCTTAATGCAAGCCTTACCTACTTGTTAGGAAATGCATGTGTAACATTACAAACATGATAAAACAGCTTGTTATCACATCCAAACACTGTTTTAGAACAAAATATGAGTTTTCAGTTCATTCTTCAAAAGTTGCACTTTTGCTCCAAGTTATGCTCAGAAACACTGTTTAGAGCGCTTACAGCGCCAGCAAACGCTGTTTTGAACGCCTTAATGCAAGCCTTAACCTACTTGTTAGGAAATGCATGTGTAACATTTACAAACATGATAAAACAGCTTGTTATCACATCCAAACACTGTTTTAGAACAAAAATATGAGTTTTTAGTTCATTCTTCAAAAGTTGCACTTTTGCTCCAAGTTATGCTCAGAAACACTGTTTAGAGCGCTTACAGCGCCAGCAAACGCTGTTTTGAACGCCTTAATGCAAGCCTTACCTACTTGTTAGGAAATGCATGTGTAACATTACAAACATGATAAAACAGCTTGTTATCACATCCAAACACTGTTTTAGAACAAAATATGAGTTTTCAGTTCATTCTTCAAAAGTTGCACTTTTGCTCCAAGTTATGCTCAGAAACACTGTTTAGAGCGCTTACAGCGCCAGCAAACGCTGTTTTGAACGCCTTAATGCAAGACTTACTACTTGTTAGAAAATGGATGTGTAACATTACAAACATGATAAAACAGCTTGTTATCACATCCAAACACTGTTTTCATTCAAAATATGAGTTTTCTTTTCATTCTTTAAAAGTTGCACTTTTGCTCCAAGTTATGCTCAGAAACACTGTTTAGAGCGCTTACAGCGCCAGCAAACGCTGTTTTGAACGCCTTAATGCAAGCCTTACCTACTTGTTAGGAAATGCATGTGTAACATTACAAACATGATAAAACAGCTTGTTATCACATCCAAACACTGTTTTAGAACAAAATATGAGTTTTCAGTTCATTCTTGAAAAGTTGCACTTTTGCTCCAAGTTATGCTCAGAAACACTGTTTAGAGCGCTTACAGCGCCAGCAAACGCTGTTTTGAACGCCTTAATGCAAGACTTACTACTTGTTAGAAAATGGATGTGTAACATTACAAACATGATAAAACAGCTTGTTATCACATCCAAACACTGTTTTCATTCAAAATATGAGTTTTCTTTTCATTCTTGAAAAGTTGCACTTTTGCTCCAAGTTATGCTCAGAAACACTGTTTAGAGCGCTTACAGCGCCAGCAAACGCTGTTTTGAACGCCTTAATACAAGCCTTACCTACTTGTTAGGAAATGCATGTGTAACATTACAAACATGATAAAACAGCTTGTTATCACATCCAAACACTGTTTTAGAACAAAATATGAGTTTTCAGTTCATTCTTCAAAAAGTTGCACTTTTGCTCCAAGTTATGCTCAGAAACACTGTTAGAGCGCTTACAGCGCCAGCAAACGCTGTTTTGAACGCCTTAATGCAAGACTTACTACTTGTTAGAAAATGGATGTGTAACATTACAAACATGATAAAACAGCTTGTTATCACATCCAAACACTGTTTTCATTCAAAATATGAGTTTTCTTTTCATTCTTGAAAAGTTGCACTTTTGCTCCAAGTTATGCTCAGAAACACTGTTTAGAGCGCTTACAAGCGCCAGCAAACGCTGTTTTGAACGCCTTAATACAAGCCTTACCTACTTGTTAGGAAATGCATGTGTAACATTACAAACATGATAAAACAGCTTGTTATCACATCCAAACACTGTTTTAGAACAAAATATGAGTTTTCAGTTCATTCTTCAAAAGTTGCACTTTTGCTCCAAGTTATGCTCAGAAACACTGTTTAGAGCGCTTACAGCGCCAGCAAACGCTGTTTTGAACGCCTTAATGCAAGCCTTACCTACTTGTTAGGAAATGCATGTGTAACATTACAAACATGATAAAACAGCTTGTTATCACATCCAAACACTGTTTTAGAACAAAATATGAGTTTTCAGTTCATTCTTCAAAAGTTGCACTTTTGCTCCAAGTTATGCTCAGAAACACTGTTTAGAGCGCTTACAGCGCCAGCAAACGCTGTTTTGAACGCCTTAATGCAAGCCTTACCTACTTGTTAGGAAATGCATGTGTAACATTACAAACATGATAAAACAGCTTGTTATCACATCCAAACACTGTTTTTAGAACAAAATATGAGTTTTTAGTTCATTCTTCAAAAGTTGCACTTTTGCTCCAAGTTATGCTCAGAAACACTGTTTAGAGCGCTTACAGCGCCAGCAAACGCTGTTTTGAAACGCCTTAATGCAAGCCTTACCTACTTGTTAGGAAATGCATGGTGTAACATTACAAACATGATAAAACAGCTTGTTATCACATCCAAACACTGTTTTAGAACAAAATATGAGTTTTCAGTTCATTCTTCAAAAGTTGCACTTTTGCTCCAAGTTATGCTCAGAAACACTGTTTAGAGCGCTTACAGCGCCAGCAAACGCTGTTTTGAACGCCTTAATGCAAGACTTACTACTTGTTAGAAAATGGATGTGTAACATTACAAACATGATAAAACAGCTTGTTATCACATCCAAACACTGTTTTCATTCAAAATATGAGTTTTCTTTTCATTCTTGAAAAGTTGCACTTTTGCTCCAAGTTATGCTCAGAAACACTGTTTAGAGCGCTTACAGCGCCAGCAAACGCTGTTTTGAACGCCTTAATGCAAGCCTTACCTACTTGTTAGGAAATGCATGTGTAACATTACAAACATGATAAAACAGCTTGTTATCACATCCAAACACTGTTTTAGAACAAAATATGAGGTTTTCAGTTCATTCTTCAAAAGTTGCACTTTTGCTCCAAGTTATGCTCAGAAACATTGTTTAGAGCGCTACAGCGCCAGCAAACGCTGTTTTGAACGCCTTAATGCAAGACTTACTACTTGTTAGAAAATGGATGTGTAACATTACAAACATGATAAAACAGCTTGTTATCACATCCAAACACTGTTTTTCATTCAAAATATGAGTTTTCTTTTCATTCTTGAAAAGTTGCACTTTTGCTCCAAGTTATGCTCAGAAACACTGTTTAGAGCGCTTACAGCGCCAGCAAACGCTGTTTTGAACGCCTTAATGCAAGCCTTACCTACTTGTTAGGAAATGCATGTGTAACATTACAAACATGATAAAAACAGCTTGTTATCACATCCAAACACTGTTTTAGAACAAAATATGAGTTTTTAGTTCATTCTTCAAAAGTTGCACTTTTGCTCCAAGTTATGCTCAGAAACACTGTTTAGAGCGCTTACAGCGCCAGCAAACGCTGTTTTGAACGCCTTAATGCAAGCCTTACCTACTTGTTAGGAAATGCATGTGTAACATTAACAAACATGATAAAACAGCTTGTTATCACATCCAAACACTGTTTTAGAACAAAATATGAGTTTTTAGTTCATTCTTCAAAAGTTGCACTTTTGCTCCAAGTTATGCTCAGAAACACTGTTTAGAGCGCTTACAGCGCCAGCAAACGCTGTTTTGAACGCCTTAATGCAAGCCTTACCTACTTGTTAGGAAATGCATGTGTAACATTACAAACATGATAAAACAGCTTGTTATCACATCCAAACACTGTTTTAGAACAAAATATGAGTTTTCAGTTCATTCTTCAAAAGTTGCACTTTTGCTCCAAGTTATGCTCAGAAACACTGTTTAGAGCGCTTACAGCGCCAGCAAACGCTGTTTTGAACGCCTTAATGCAAGACTTACTACTTGTTAGAAAATGGATGTGTAACATTACAAACATGATAAAACAGCTTGTTATCACATCCAAACACTGTTTTCATTCAAAATATGAGTTTTCTTTTCATTCTTGAAAAGTTGCACTTTTGCTCCAAGTTATGCTCAGAAACACTGTTTAGAGCGCTTACAGCGCCCAGCAAACGCTGTTTTGAACGCCTTAATACAAGCCTTACCTACTTGTTAGGAAATGCATGTGTAACATTACAAACATGATAAAACAGCTTGTTATCACATCCAAACACTGTTTTAGAACAAAATATGAGTTTTCAGTTCATTCTTCAAAAGTTGCACTTTTGCTCCAAGTTATGCTCAGAAACACTGTTTAGAGCGCTTACAGCGCCAGCAAACGCTGTTTTGAACGCCTTAATGCAAGCCTTACCTACTTGTTAGGAAATGCATGTGTAACATTACAAAACATGATAAAACAGCTTGTTATCACATCCAAACACTGTTTTTAGAACAAAATATGAGTTTTCAGTTCATTCTTCAAAAGTTGCACTTTTGCTCCAAGTTATGCTCAGAAACACTGTTTAGAGCGCTTACAGCGCCAGCAAACGCTGTTTTGAACGCCTTAATGCAAGCCTTACCTACTTGTTAGGAAATGCATGTGTAACATTACAAACATGATAAAACAGCTTGTTATCACATCCAAACACTGTTTTAGAACAAAATATGAGTTTTTAGTTCATTCTTCAAAAGTTGCACTTTTGCTCCAAGTTATGCTCAGAAACACTGTTTAGAGCGCTTACAGCGCCAGCAAACGCTGTTTTGAACGCCTTAATGCAAGCCTTACCTACTTGTTAGGAAATGCATGTGTAACATTACAAACATGATAAAACAGCTTGTTATCACATCCAAACACTGTTTTAGAACAAAATATAGTTTTCAGTTCATTCTTCAAAAGTTGCACTTTTGCTCCAAGTTATGCTCAGAAACACTGTTTAGAGCGCTTACAGCGCCAGCAAACGCTGTTTTGAACGCCTTAATGCAAGACTTACTACTTGTTAGGAAAATGGATGTGTAACATTACAAACATGATAAAACAGCTTGTTATCACATCCAAACACTGTTTCATCAAATATGAGTTTTCTTTTCATTCCTTGAAAAGTTGCACTTTTGCTCCAAGTTATGCTCAGAAACACTGTTTAGAGCGCTTACAGCGCCAGCAAACGCTGTTTTGAACGCCTTAATGCAAGCCTTACCTACTTGTTAGGAAATGCATGTGTAACATTACAAACATGATTAAAACAGCTTATCACATCCAAACACTGTTTAGAACAAAATATGAGTTTTCAGTTCATTCTTCAAAAGTTGCACTTTTGCTCCAAGTTATGCTCAGAAACACTGTTTAGAGCGCTTACAGCGCCAGCAAACGCTGTTTTGAACGCCTTAATGCAAGACTTACTACTTGTTAGAAAATGGATGTGTAACATTACCAAACATGATAAAACAGCTTGTTATCACATCCAAACACTGTTTTCATTCAAAATATGAGTTTTTCTTTTCATTCTTGAAAAGTTGCACTTTTGCTCCAAGTTATGCTCAGAAACACTGTTTAGAGCGCTTACAGCGCCAGCAAACGCTGTTTTGAACGCCTTAATGCAAGCCTTACCTACTTGTTAGGAAATGCATGTGTAACATTACAAACATGATAAAACAGCTTGTTATCACATCCAAACACTGTTTTAGAACAAAATATGAGTTTTTAGTTCATTCTTCAAAAGTTGCACTTTTGCTCCAAGTTATGCTCAGAAACACTGTTTAGAGCGCTTACAGCGCCAGCAAACGCTGTTTTGAACGCCTTAATGCAAGCCTTACCTACTTGTTAGGAAATGGCATGTGTAACATTACAAACATGATAAAACAGCTTGTTATCACATCCAAACACTGTTTTAGAACAAAATATGAGTTTTTAGTTCATTCTTCAAAAGTTGCACTTTTGCTCCAAGTTATGCTCAGAAACACTGTTTAGAGCGCTTACAGCGCCAGCAAACGCTGTTTTGAACGCCTTAATGCAAGCCTTACCTACTTGTTAGGAAATGCATGTGTAACATTACAAACATGATAAAACAGCTTGTTATCACATCCAAACACTGTTTTAGAACAAAATATGAGTTTTCAGTTCATTCTTCAAAAGTTGCACTTTTGCTTCCAAGTTATGCTCAGAAACACTGTTTAGAGCGCTTACAGCGCCAGCAAACGCTGTTTTGAACGCCTTAATGCAAGACTTACTACTTGTTAGAAAATGGATGGTGTAACATTACAAACATGATAAAACAGCTTGTTATCACATCCAAACACTGTTTTCATTCAAAATATGAGTTTTTCTTTTCATTCTTGAAAAGTTGCACTTTTGCTCCAAGTTATGCTCAGAAACACTGTTTAGAGCGCTTACAGCGCCAGCAAACGCTGTTTTGAACGCCTTAATGCAAGACTTACTACTTGTTAGAAAATGGATGTGTAACATTACAAACATGATAAACAGCTTGTTATCACATCCAAACACTGTTTTCATTCAAAATATGAGTTTTCTTTTCATTCTTGAAAAGTTGCACTTTTGCTCCAAGTTATGCTCAGAAACACTGTTTAGAGCGCTTACAGCGCCAGCAAACGCTGTTTTGAACGCCTTAATCAAGCCTTACCTACTTGTTAGGAAAATGCATGTGTAACATTACAAACATGATAAAACAGCTTGTTATCACATCCAAACACTGTTTTAGAACAAAATATGAGTTTTCAGTTCATTCTTCAAAAGTTGCACTTTTGCTCCAAGTTATGCTCAGAAACACTGTTTAGAGCGCTTACAGCGCCAGCAAACGCTGTTTTGAACGCCTTAATGCAAGCCTTACCTACTTGTTAGGAAATGCATGTGTAACATTACAAACATGATAAAACAGCTTGTTATCACATCCAAACACTGTTTTAGAACAAAATATGAGTTTTTAGTTCATTCTTCAAAAGTTGCACTTTTGCTCCAAGTTATGCTCAGAAACACTGTTTAGAGCGCTTACAGCGCCAGCAAACGCTGTTTTGAACGCCTTAATGCAAGCCTTACCTACTTGTTAGGAAATGCATGTGTAACATTAACAAACATGATAAAACAGCTTGTTATCACATCCAAACACTGTTTTAGAACAAAATATGAGTTTTCAGTTCATTCTTCAAAAGTTGCACTTTTGCTCCAAGTTATGCTCAGAAACACTGTTTAGAGCGCTTACAGCGCCAGCAAACGCTGTTTTGAACGCCTTAATGCAAGCCTTACCTACTTGTTAGGAAATGCATGTGTAACATTACAAACATGATAAAACAGCTTGTTATCACATCCAAACACTGTTTTAGAACAAAATATGAGTTTTTAGTTCATTCTTCAAAAGTTGCACTTTTGCTCCAAGTTATGCTCAGAAACACTGTTTAGAGCGCTTACAGCGCCAGCAAACGCTGTTTTGAACGCCTTAATGCAAGCCTTACCTACTTGTTAGGAAATGCATGTGTAACATTACAAACATGATAAAACAGCTTGTTATCACATCCAAACACTGTTTTAGAACAAAATATGAGTTTTCAGTTCATTCTTCAAAAGTTGCACTTTTGCTCCAAGTTATGCTCAGAAACACTGTTTAGAGCGCTTACAGCGCCAGCAAACGCTGTTTTGAACGCCTTAATGCAAGACTTACTACTTGTTAGAAAATGGATGTGTAACATTACAAACATGATAAAACAGCTTGTTATCACATCCAAACACTGTTTTCATTCAAAATATGAGTTTTCTTTTCATTCTTTAAAAGTTGCACTTTTGCTCCAAGTTATGCTCAGAAACACTGTTTAGAGCGCTTACAAGCGCCAGCAAACGCTGTTTTGAACGCCTTAATGCAAGCCTTACCTACTTGTTAGGAAATGCATGTGTAACATTGTTAGGAAATGCATGTGTAACATTACAAACATGATAAAACAGCTTGTTATCACATCCAAACACTGTTTTAGAACAAAATATGAGTTTTCAGTTCATTCTTGAAAAGTTGCACTTTTGCTCCAAGTTATGCTCAGAAACACTGTTTAGAGCGCTACAGCGCCAGCAAACGCTGTTTTGAACGCCTTAATGCAAGACTTACTACTTGTTAGAAAATGGATGTGTAACATTACAAACATGATAAAACAGCTTGTTATCACATCCAAACACTGTTTTCATTCAAAATATGAGTTTCTTTTCATTCTTGAAAAGTTGCACTTTTGCTCCAAGTTATGCTCAGAAACACTGTTTAGGAGCGCTTACAGCGCCAGCAAACGCTGTTTTGAACGCCTTAATACAAGCCTTACCTACTTGTTAGGAAATGCATGTGTAACATTACAAACATGATAAAACAGCTTGTTATCACATCCAAACACTGTTTTAGAACAAAATATGAGTTTTCAGTTCATTCTTCAAAAGTTGCACTTTTGCTCCAAGTTATGCTCAGAAACACTGTTTAGAGCGCTTACAGCGCCAGCAAACGCTGTTTTGAACGCCTTAATGCAAGACTTACTACTTGTTAGAAAATGGATGTGTAACATTACAAACATGATAAAAACAGCTTGTTATCACATCCAAACACTGTTTTCATTCAAAATATGAGTTTTCTTTTCATTCTTGAAAAGTTGCACTTTTGCTCCAAGTTATGCTCAGAAACACTGTTTAGAGCGCTTACAGCGCCAGCAAACGCTGTTTTGAACGCCTTAATACAAGCCTTACCTACTTGTTAGGAAATGCATGTGTAACATTACAAACATGATAAAACAGCTTGTTATCACATCCAAACACTGTTTTAGAACAAAATATGAGTTTTCAGTTCATTCTTCAAAAGTTGCACTTTTGCTCCAAGTTATGCTCAGAAACACTGTTTAGAGCGCTTACAGCGCCAGCAAACGCTGTTTTGAACGCCTTAATGCAAGCCTTACCTACTTGTTAGGAAATGCATGTGTAACATTACAAACATGATAAAACAGCTTGTTATCACATCCAAACACTGTTTTAGAACAAAATATGAGTTTCAGTTCATTCTTCAAAAGTTGCACTTTTGCTCCAAGTTATGCTCAGAAACACTGTTTAGAGCGCTTACAGCGCCAGCAAACGCTGTTTTGAACGCCTTAATGCAAGCCTTACCTACTTGTTAGGAAATGCATGTGTAACATTACAAACATGATAAAACAGCTTGTTATCACATCCAAACACTGTTTTAGAACAAAATATGAGTTTTTAGTTCATTCTTCAAAAGTTGCACTTTTGCTCCAAGTTATGCTCAGAAACACTGTTTAGAGCGCTTACAGCGCCAGCAAACGCTGTTTTGAACGCCTTAATGCAAGCCTTACCTACTTGTTAGGAAATGCATGTGTAACATTACAAACATGATAAAACAGCTTGTTATCACATCCAAACACTGTTTTAGAACAAAATATGAGTTTTCAGTTCATTCTTCAAAAGTTGCACTTTTGCTCCAAGTTATGCTCAGAAACACTGTTTAGAGCGCTTACAGCGCCAGCAAACGCTGTTTGAACGCCTTAATGCAAGACTTACTACTTGTTAGAAATGGATGTGTAACATTACAAACATGATAAAACAGCTTGTTATCACATCCAAACACTGTTTTCATTCAAAATATGAGTTTTCTTTTCATTCTTGAAAAGTTGCACTTTTGCTCCAAGTTATGCTCAGAAACACTGTTTAGAGCGCTTACAGCGCCAGCAAACGCTGTTTTGAACGCCTTAATGCAAGCCTTACCTACTTGTTAGGAAATGCATGTGTAACATTCAAACATGATAAAACAGCTTGTTATCACATCCAAACACTGTTTTAGAACAAAATATGAGTTTTCAGTTCATTCTTCAAAAGTTGCACTTTTGCTCCAAGTTATGCTCAGAAACATTGTTTAGAGCGCTTACAGCGCCAGCAAACGCTGTTTTGAACGCCTTAATGCAAGACTTACTACTTGTTAGAAAATGGATGTGTAACATTACAAACATGATAAAACAGCTTGTTATCACATCCAAACACTGTTTTCATTCAAAATATGAGTTTTCTTTTCATTCTTGAAAAGTTGCACTTTTGCTCCAAGTTATGCTCAGAAACACTGTTTAGAGCGCTTACAGCGCCAGCAAACGCTGTTTTGAACGCCTTAATGCAAGCCTTACCTACTTGTTAGGAATTGCATGTGTAACATTACAAACATGATAAAACAGCTTGTTATCACATCCAAACACTGTTTTAGAACAAAATATGAGTTTTTAGTTCATTCTTCAAAAGTTGCACTTTTGCTCCAAGTTATGCTCAGAAACACTGTTTAGAGCGCTTACAGCGCCAGCAAACGCTGTTTTGAACGCCTTAATGCAAGCCTTACCTACTTGTTAGGAAATGCATGTGTAACATTACAAACATGATAAAACAGCTTGTTATCACATCCAAACACTGTTTTAGAACAAAATATGAGTTTTTAGTTCATTCTTCAAAAGTTGCACTTTTGCTCCAAGTTATGCTCAGAAACACTGTTTAGAGCGCTTACAGCGCCAGCAAACGCTGTTTTGAACGCCTTAATGCAAGCCTTACCTACTTGTTAGGAAATGCATGTGTAACATTACAAACATGATAAAACAGCTTGTTATCACATCCAAACACTGTTTTAGAACAAATATGAGTTTTCAGTTCATTCTTCAAAAGTTGCACTTTTGCTCCAAGTTATGCTCAGAAACACTGTTTAGAGCGCTTACAGCGCCAGCAAACGCTGTTTTGAACGCCTTAATGCAAGACTTACTACTTGTTAGAAAATGGATGTGTAACATTACAAACATGATAAAACAGCTTGTTATCACATCCAAACACTGTTTTCATTCAAAATATGAGTTTTCTTTTCATTCTTGAAAAGTTGCACTTTTGCTCCAAGTTATGCTCAGAAACACTGTTTAGAGCGCTTACAGCGCCAGCAAACGCTGTTTTGAACGCCTTAATACAAGCCTTACCTACTTGTTAGGAAATGCATGTGTAACATTACAAACATGATAAAACAGCTTGTTATCACATCCAAACACTGTTTTAGAACAAAATATGAGTTTTCAGTTCATTCTTCAAAAGTTGCACTTTTGCTCCAAGTTATGCTCAGAACACTGTTTAGAGCGCTTACAGCGCCAGCAAACGCTGTTTTGAACGCCTTAATGCAAGCCTTACCTACTTGTTAGGAAATGCATGTGTAACATTACAAACATGATAAAACAGCTTGTTATCACATCCAAACACTGTTTTAGAACAAAATATGAGTTTTCAGTTCATTCTTCAAAAGTTGCACTTTTGCTCCAAGTTATGCTCAGAAACACTGTTTAGAGCGCTTACAGCGCAGCAAACGCTGTTTTGAACGCCTTAATGCAAGCCTTACCTACTTGTTAGGAAATGCATGTGTAACATTACAAACATGATAAAACAGCTTGTTATCACATCCAAACACTGTTTTAGAACAAAATATGAGTTTTTAGTTCATTCTTCAAAAGTTGCACTTTTGCTCCAAGTTATGCTCAGAAACACTGTTTAGAGCGCTTACAGCGCCAGCAAACGCTGTTTTGAACGCCTTAATGCAAGCCTTACCTACTTGTTAGGAAATGCATGTGTAACATTACAAACATGATAAAACAGCTTGTTATCACATCCAAACACTGTTTTAGAACAAAATATGAGTTTTCAGTTCATTCTTCAAAAGTTGCACTTTTGCTCCAAGTTATGCTCAGAAACACTGTTTAGAGCGCTTACAGCGCCAGCAAACGCTGTTTTGAACGCCTTAATGCAAGACTTACTACTTGTTAGAAAATGGATGTGTAACATTACAAACATGATAAAACAGCTTGTTATCACATCCAAACCACTGTTTTCATTCAAAATATGAGTTTTCTTTTCATTCTTGAAAGTTGCACTTTTGCTCCAAGTTATGCTCAGAAACACTGTTTAGAGCGCTTACAGCGCCAGCAAACGCTGTTTTGAACGCCTTAATGCAAGCCTTACCTACTTGTTAGGAAATGCATGTGTAACATTACAAACATGATAAAACAGCTTATCACATCCAAACACTGTTTTAGAACAAAATATGAGTTTTCAGTTCATTCTTCAAAAGTTGCACTTTTGCTCCAAGTTATGCTCAGAAACACTGTTTAGAGCGCTTACAGCGCCAGCAAACGCTGTTTTGAACGCCTTAATGCAAGACTTACTACTTGTTAGAAAATGGATGTGTAACATTACAAACATGATAAAACAGCTTGTTATCACATCCAAACACTGTTTTCATTCAAAATATGAGTTTTCTTTTCATTCTTGAAAAGTTGCACTTTTGCTCCAAGTTATGCTCAGAAACACTGTTTAGAGCGCTTACAGCGCCAGCAAACGCTGTTTTGAACGCCTTAATGCAAGCTTACCTACTTGTTAGGAAATGCATGTGTAACATTACAAACATGATAAAACAGCTTGTTATCACATCCAAACACTGTTTTTAGAACAAAATATGAGTTTTTTAGTTCATTCTTCAAAGTTGCACTTTTGCTCCAAGTTATGCTCAGAAACACTGTTTAGAGCGCTTACAGCGCCAGCAAACGCTGTTTTGAACGCCTTAATGCAAGCCTTACCTACTTGTTAGGAAATGCATGTGTAACATTACAAACATGATAAAACAGCTTGTTATCACATCCAAACACTGTTTTAGAACAAAATATGAGTTTTTAGTTCATTCTTCAAAAGTTGCACTTTTGCTCCAAGTTATGCTCAGAAACACTGTTTAGAGCGCTTACAGCGCCAGCAAACGCTGTTTTGAACGCCTTAATGCAAGCCTTACCTACTTGTTAGGAAATGCATGTGTAACATTACAAACATGATAAAACAGCTTGTTATCACATCAAACACTGTTTAGAACAAAATATGAGTTTTCAGTTCATTCTTCAAAAGTTGCACTTTTGCTCCAAGTTATGCTCAGAAACACTGTTTAGAGCGCTTACAGCGCCAGCAAACGCTGTTTTGAACGCCTTAATGCAAGACTTACTACTTGTTAGAAAATGGATGTGTAACATTACAAACATGATAAAACAGCTTGTTATCACATCCAAACACTGTTTCATTCAAAATATGAGTTTTCTTTTCATTCTTGAAAAGTTGCACTTTTGCTCCAAGTTATGCTCAGAAACACTGTTTAGAGCGCTTACAGCGCCAGCAAACGCTGTTTTGAACGCCTTATGCAAGCCTTACCTACTTGTTAGGAAATGCATGTGTAACATTACAAACATGATAAAACAGCTTATCACATCCAAACACTGTTTTAGAACAAAATATGAGTTTTCAGTTCATTCTTCAAAAGTTGCACTTTTGCTCCAAGTTATGCTCAGAAACACTGTTTAGAGCGCTTACAGCGCCAGCAAACGCTGTTTTGAACGCCTTAATGCAAGACTTACCTACTTGTTAGGAAAATGGATGTGTAACATTACAAACATGATAAAACAGCTTGTTATCACATCCAAACACTGTTTTCATTCAAAATATGAGTTTTCTTTTCATTCTTGAAAAGTTGCACTTTTGCTCCAAGTTATGCTCAGAAACACTGTTTAGAGCGCTTACAGCGCCAGCAAACGCTGTTTTGAACGCCTTAATGCAAGCCTTACCTACTTGTTAGGAAATGCATGTGTACATTACAAACATGATAAAACAGCTTGTTATCACATCCAAACACTGTTTTAGAACAAAATATGAGTTTTTAGTTCATTCTTCAAAAGTTGCACTTTTGCTCCAAGTTATGCTCAGAAACACTGTTTAGAGCGCTTACAGCGCCAGCAAACGCTGTTTTGAACGCCTTAATGCAAGCCTTACCTACTTGTTAGGAAATGCATGTGTAACATTACAAACATGATAAAACAGCTTGTTATCACATCCAAACACTGTTTTAGAACAAAATATGAGTTTTTAGTTCATTCTTCAAAAGTTGCACTTTTGCTCCAAGTTATGCTCAGAAACACTGTTTAGAGCGCTTACAGCGCCAGCAAACGCTGTTTTGAACGCCTTAATGCAAGCCTTACCTACTTGTTAGGAAATGCATGTGTAACATTACAAACATGATAAACAGCTTGTTATCACATCCAAACACTGTTTTAGAACAAATATGAGTTTTCAGTTCATTCTTCAAAAGTTGCACTTTTGCTCCAAGTTATGCTCAGAAACACTGTTTAGAGCGCTTACAGCGCCAGCAAACGCTGTTTTGAACGCCTTAATGCAAGACTTACTACTTGTTAGAAAATGGATGTGTAACATTACAAACATGATAAACCAGCTTGTTATCACATCCAAACACTGTTTTCATTCAAAATATGAGTTTTCTTTTCATTCTTGAAAAGTTGCACTTTTGCTCCAAGTTATGCTCAGAAACACTGTTTAGAGCGCTTACAGCGCCAGCAAACGCTGTTTTGAACGCCTTAATACAAGCCTTACCTACTTGTTAGGAAATGCATGTGTAACATTACAAACATGATAAAACAGCTTGTTATCACATCCAAACACTGTTTTAGAACAAAATATGAGTTTTCAGTTCATTCTTCAAAAGTTGCACTTTTGCTCCAAGTTATGCTCAGAAACACTGTTAGAGCGCTTACAGCGCCAGCAAACGCTGTTTTGAACGCCTTAATGCAAGCCTTACCTACTTGTTAGGAAATGCATGTGTAACATTACAAACATGATAAAACAGCTTGTTATCACATCCAAACACTGTTTTAGAACAAAATATGAGTTTTCAGTTCATTCTTCAAAAGTTGCACTTTTGCTCCAAGTTATGCTCAGAAACACTGTTTAGAGCGCTTACAGCGCCAGCAAACGCTGTTTTGAACGCCTTAATGCAAGCCTTACCTACTTGTTAGGAAATGCATGTGTAACATTACAAACATGATAAAACAGCTTGTTATCACATCCAAACACTGTTTTAGAACAAAATATGAGTTTTTAGTTCATTCTTCAAAAGTTGCACTTTTGCTCCAAGTTATGCTCAGAAACACTGTTTAGAGCGCTTACAGCGCCAGCAAACGCTGTTTTGAACGCCTTAATGCAAGCCTTACCTACTTGTTAGGAAATGCATGTGTAACATTACAAACATGATAAAACAGCTTGTTATCACATCCAAACACTGTTTTAGAACAAAATATGAGTTTTCAGTTCATTCTTCAAAAGTTGCACTTTTGCTCCAAGTTATGCTCAGAAACACTGTTTAGAGCGCTTACAGCGCCAGCAAACGCTGTTTTGAACGCCTTAATGCAAGACTTACTACTTGTTAGAAAATGGATGTGTAACATTACAAACATGATAAAACAGCTTGTTATCACATCCAAACACTGTTTTCATTCAAAATATGAGTTTTCTTTTCATTCTTGAAAAGTTGCACTTTTGCTCCAAGTTATGCTCAGAAACACTGTTTAGAGCGCTTACAGCGCCAGCAAACGCTGTTTTGAACGCCTTAATGCAAGCCTTACCTACTTGTTAGGAAATGCATGTGTAACATTACAAACATGATAAAACAGCTTGTTATCACATCCAAACACTGTTTTAGAACAAAATATGAGTTTTCAGTTCATTCTTCAAAAGTTGCACTTTTGCTCCAAGTTATGCTCAGAAACACTGTTTAGAGCGCTTACAGCGCCAGCAAACGCTGTTTTGAACGCCTTAATGCAAGACTTACTACTTGTTAGAAAATGGATGTGTAACATTACAAACATGATAAAACAGCTTGTTATCACATCCAAACACTGTTTTCATTCAAAATATGAGTTTTCTTTTCATTCTTGAAAAGTTGCACTTTTGCTCCAAGTTATGCTCAGAAACACTGTTTAGAGCGCTTACAGCGCCAGCAAACGCTGTTTTGAACGCCTTAATACAAGCCTTACCTACTTGTTAGGAAATGCATGTGTAACATTACAAACATGATAAAACAGCTTGTTATCACATCCAAACACTGTTTTAGAACAAAATATGAGTTTTCAGTTCATTCTTCAAAAGTTGCACTTTTGCTCCAAGTTATGCTCAGAAACACTGTTTAGAGCGCTTACAGCGCCAGCAAACGCTGTTTTGAACGCCTTAATGCAAGCCTTACCTACTTGTTAGGAAATGCATGTGTAACATTACAAACATGATAAAACAGCTTGTTATCACATCCAAACACTGTTTTAGAACAAAATATGAGTTTTCAGTTCATTCTTCAAAAGTTGCACTTTTGCTCCAAGTTATGCTCAGAAACACTGTTTAGAGCGCTTACAGCGCCAGCAAACGCTGTTTTGAACGCCTTAATACAAGCCTTACCTACCTGTTAGGAAATGCATGTGTAACATTACAAACATGATAAAACAGCTTGTTATCACATCCAAACACTGTTTTAGAACAAAATATGAGTTTTCAGTTCATTCTTCAAAAGTTGCACTTTTGCTCCAAGTTATGCTCAGAAACACTGTTTAGAGCGCTTACAGCGCCAGCAAACGCTGTTTTGAACGCCTTAATGCAAGACTTACTACTTGTTAGAAAATGGATGTGTAACATTACAAACATGATAAAACAGCTTGTTATCACATCCAAACACTGTTTTCATTCAAAATATGAGTTTTCTTTTCATTCTTGAAAAGTTGCACTTTTGCTCCAAGTTATGCTCAGAAACACTGTTTAGAGCGCTTACAGCGCCAGCAAACGCTGTTTTGAACGCCTTAATACAAGCCTTACCTACTTGTTAGGAAATGCATGTGTAACATTACAAACATGATAAAACAGCTTGTTATCACATCCAAACACTGTTTTAGAACAAAATATGAGTTTTCAGTTCATTCTTCAAAAGTTGCACTTTTGCTCCAAGTTATGCTCAGAAACACTGTTTAGAGCGCTTACAGCGCCAGCAAACGCTGTTTTGAACGCCTTAATGCAAGCCTTACCTACTTGTTAGGGAAATGCATGTGTAACATTACAAACATGATAAAACAGCTTGTTAGCACATCCAAACACTGTTTTAGAACAAAATATGAGTTTTCTTTTCATTCTTGAAAAGTTGCACTTTTGCTCCAAGTTATGCTCAGAAACACTGTTTAGAGCGCTTACAGCGCCAGCAAACGCTGTTTTGAACGCCTTAATACAAGCCTTACCTACTTGTTAGGAAATGCATGTGTAACATTACAAACATGATAAAACAGCTTGTTATCACATCCAAACACTGTTTTAGAACAAAATATGAGTTTTCAGTTCATTCTTCAAAAGTTGCACTTTTGCTCCAAGTTATGCTCAGAAACACTGTTTAGAGCGCTTACAGCGCCAGCAAACGCTGTTTTGAACGCCTTAATGCAAGCCTTACCTACTTGTTAGGAAATGCATGTTTAACATTACAAACATGATAAAACAGCTTGTTATCACATCCAAACACTGTTTTAGAACAAAATATGAGTTTTTAGTTCATTCTTCAAAAGTTGCACTTTTGCTCCAAGTTATGCTCAGAAACACTGTTTAGAGCGCTTACAGCGCCAGCAAACGCTGTTTTGAACGCCTTAATGCAAGCCTTACCTACTTGTTAGGAAATGCATGTGTAACATTACAAACATGATAAAACAGCTTGTTATCACATCCAAACACTGTTTTAGAACAAAATATGAGTTTTTAGTTCATTCTTCAAAAGTTGCACTTTTGCTCCAAGTTATGCTCAGAAACACTGTTTAGAGCGCTTACAGCGCCAGCAAAACGCTGTTTTGAACGCCTTAATGCAAGCCTTACCTACTTGTTAGGAAATGCATGTGTAACATTACAAACATGATAAAACAGCTTGTTATCACATCCAAACACTGTTTTAGAACAAAATATGAGTTTTCAGTTCATTCTTCAAAAGTTGCACTTTTGCTCCAAGTTATGCTCAGAAACACTGTTTAGAGCGCTTACAGCGCCAGCAAACGCTGTTTTGAACGCCTTAATGCAAGACTTACTACTTGTTAGAAAATGGATGTGTAACATTACAAACATGATAAAACCGCTTGTTATCACATCCAAACACTGTTTTCATTCAAAATATGAGTTTTCTTTTCATTCTTGAAAAGTTGCACTTTGCTCCAAGTTATGCTCAGAAACACTGTTTAGAGCGCTTACAGCGCCAGCAAACGCTGTTTTGAACGCCTTAATACAAGCCTTACCTACTTGTTAGGAAATGCATGTGTAACATTACAAACATGATAAAACAGCTTGTTATCACATCCAAACACTGTTTTAGAACAAAATATGAGTTTTCAGTTCATTCTTCAAAAGTTGCACTTTTGCTCCAAGTTATGCTCAGAAACACTGTTTAGAGCGCTTACAGCGCCAGCAAACGCTGTTTTGAACGCCTTAATGCAAGCCTTACCTACTTGTTAGGAAATGCATGTGTAACATTACAAACATGATAAAACAGCTTGTTATCACATCCAAACACTGTTTTAGAACAAAATATGAGTTTTCAGTTCATTCTTCAAAAGTTGCACTTTTGCTCCAAGTTATGCTCAGAAACACTGTTTAGAGCGCTTACAGCGCCAGCAAACGCTGTTTTGAACGCCTTAATACAAGCCTTACCTACTTGTTAGGAAATGCATGTGTAACATTACAAACATGATAAAACAGCTTGTTATCACATCCAAACACTGTTTTAGAACAAAATATGAGTTTTCAGTTCATTCTTCAAAAGTTGCACTTTTGCTCCAAGTTATGCTCAGAAACACTGTTTAGAGCGCTTACAGCGCCAGCAAACGCTGTTTTGAACGCCTTAATGCAAGCCCTTACCTACTTGTTAGGAAATGCATGTGTAACATTACAAACATGATAAAACAGCTTGTTATCACATCCAAACACTGTTTTAGAACAAAATATGAGTTTTCAGTTCATTCTTCAAAAGTTGCACTTTTGCTCCAAGTTATGCTCAGAAACACTGTTTAGAGCGCTTACAGCGCCAGCAAAACGCTGTTTTGAACGCCTTAATGCAAGCCTTACCTACTTGTTAGGAAATGCATGTGTAACATTACAAACATGATAAAACAGCTTGTTATCACATCCAAACACTGTTTTAGAACAAAATATGAGTTTTTAGTTCATTCTTCAAAAGTTGCACTTTTGCTCCAAGTTATGCTCAGAAACCACTGTTTAGAGCGCTTACAGCGCCAGCAAACGCTGTTTTTGAACGCCTTAATGCAAGCCTTACCTACTTGTTAGGAAATGCATGTGTAACATTACAAACATGATAAAACAGCTTGTTATCACATCCAAACACTGTTTTAGAACAAAATATGAGTTTTCAGTTCATTCTTCAAAAGTTGCACTTTTGCTCCAAGTTATGCTCAGAAACACTGTTTAGAGCGCTTACAGCGCCAGCAAACGCTGTTTTGAACGCCTTAATGCAAGACTTACTACTTGTTAGAAAATGGATGTGTAACATTACAAACATGATAAAACAGCTTGTTATCACATCCAAACACTGTTTTCAATCAAAATATGAGTTTTCTTTTCATTCTTGAAAAGTTGCACTTTTGCTCCAAGTTATGCTCAGAAACACTGTTTAGAGCGCTTACAGCGCCAGCAAACGCTGTTTTGAACGCCTTAATGCAAGACTTACTACTTGTTAGAAAATGGATGTGTAACATTACAAACATGATAAAACAGCTTGTTATCACATCCAAACACTGTTTTCATTCAAAATATGAGTTTTCTTTTCATTCTTGAAAAGTTGCACTTTTGCTCCAAGTTATGCTCAGAAACACTGTTTAGAGCGCTTACAGCGCCAGCAAACGCTGTTTTGAACGCCTTAATGCAAGCCTTACCTACTTGTTAGGAAATGCATGTGTAACATTACAAACATGATAAAACAGCTTGTTATCACATCCAAACACTGTTTTAGAACAAAATATGAGTTTTTAGTTCATTCTTCAAAAGTTGCACTTTTG
Organism: Brachyhypopomus gauderio; assembly: GCF_052324685.1. Lineage (NCBI taxonomy): Eukaryota > Metazoa > Chordata > Actinopteri > Gymnotiformes > Hypopomidae > Brachyhypopomus > Brachyhypopomus gauderio. The sequence continues at coordinate 22,092 of NW_027507151.1, forward strand.
CTCCAAGTTATGCTCAGAAACACTGTTTAGAGCGCTTACAGCGCCAGCAAACGCTGTTTTGAACGCCTTAATGCAAGCCTTACCTACTTGTTAGGAAATGCATGTGTAACATTACAAACATGATAAAACAGCTTGTTATCACATCCAAACACTGTTTTAGAACAAAATATGAGTTTTTAGTTCATTCTTCAAAAGTTGCACTTTTGCTCCAAGTTATGCTCAGAAACACTGTTTAGAGCGCTTACAGCGCCAGCAAACGCTGTTTTGAACGCCTTAATGCAAGCCTTACCTACTTGTTAGGAAATGCATGTGTAACATTACAAACATGATAAAACAGCTTGTTATCACATCCAAACACTGTTTTAGAACAAAATATGAGTTTTTAGTTCATTCTTCAAAAGTTGCACTTTTGCTCCAAGTTATGCTCAGAAACACTGTTTAGAGCGCTTACAGCGCCAGCAGCTGTTTTGAACGCCTTAATGCAAGCCTTACCTACTTGTTAGGAAATGCATGTGTAACATTACAAACATGATAAAACAGCTTGTTATCACATCCAAACACTGTTTTAGAACAAAATATGAGTTTTTAGTTCATTCTTCAAAAGTTGCACTTTTGCTCCAAGTTATGCTCAGAAACACTGTTTAGAGCGCTTACAGCGCCAGAAAACGCTGTTTTGAACGCCTTAATGCAAGCCTTTTCCTACTTGTTAGGAAATGCATGTGTAACATTACAAACATGATAAAACAGCTTGTTATCACATCCAAACACTGTTTTAGAACAAAATATGAGTTTTCAGTTCATTCTTCAAAAGTTGCACTTTTGCTCCAAGTTATGCTCAGAAACACTGTTTAGAGCGCTTACAGCGCCAGCAAACGCTGTTTTGAACGCCTTAATGCAAGACTTACTACTTGTTAGAAAATGGATGTGTAACATTACAAACATGATAAAACAGCTTGTTATCACATCCAAACACTGTTTTAGAACAAAATATGAGTTTTCAGTTCATTCTTCAAAAGTTGCACTTTTTGCTCCAAGTTATGCTCAGAAACACTGTTTAGAGCGCTTACAGCGCCAGCAAACGCTGTTTTGAACGCCTTAATGCAAGACTTACTACTTGTTAGAAAATGGATGTGTAACATTACAAAACATGATAAAACAGCTTGTTATCACATCCAAACACTGTTTTCAATCAAAATATGAGTTTTCTTTTCATTCTTGAAAAGTTGCACTTTTGCTCCAAGTTATGCTCAGAAACACTGTTTAGAGCGCTTACAGCGCCAGCAAACGCTGTTTTGAACGCCTTAATGCAAGCCTTACCTACTTGTTAGGAAATGCATGTGTAACATTACAAACATGATAAAACAGCTTATCACATCCAAACACTGTTTTAGAACAAAATATGAGTTTTCAGTTCATTCTTCAAAAGTTGCACTTTTGCTCCAAGTTATGCTCAGAAACACTGTTTAGAGCGCTTACAGCGCCAGCAAACGCTGTTTTGAACGCCTTAATGCAAGACTTACTACTTGTTAGAAAATGGATGTGTAACATTACAAACATGATAAAACAGCTTGTTATCACATCCAAACACTGTTTTCATTCAAAATATGAGTTTTCTTTTCATTCTTGAAAAGTTGCACTTTTGCTCCAAGTTATGCTCAGAAACACTGTTTAGAGCGCTTACAGCGCCAGCAAACGCTGTTTTGAACGCCTTAATGCAAGCCTTACCTACTTGTTAGGAAATGCATGTGTAACATTACAAACATGATAAAACAGCTTGTTATCACATCCAAACACTGTTTTAGAACAAAATATGAGTTTTTAGTTCATTCTTCAAAAGTTGCACTTTTGCTCCAAGTTATGCTCAGAAACACTGTTTAGAGCGCTTACAGCGCCAGCAAACGCTGTTTTGAACGCCTTAATGCAAGCCTTACCTACTTGTTAGGAAATGCATGTGTAACATTACAAACATGATAAAACAGCTTGTTATCACATCCAAACACTGTTTTAGAACAAAATATGAGTTTTTAGTTCATTCTTCAAAAGTTGCACTTTTGCTCCAAGTTATGCTCAGAAACACTGTTTAGAGCGCTTACAGCGCCAGCAAACGCTGTTTTGAACGCCTTAATGCAAGCCTTACCTACTTGTTAGGAAATGCATGTGTAACATTACAAACATGATAAAACAGCTTGTTATCACATCCAAACACTGTTTTAGAACAAAATATGAGTTTTTAGTTCATTCTTCAAAAGTTGCACTTTTGCTCCAAGTTATGCTCAGAAACACTGTTTAGAGCGCTTACAGCGCCAGCAAACGCTGTTTTGAACGCCTTAATGCAAGCCTTACCTACTTGTTAGGAAATGCATGTGTAACATTACAAACATGATAAAACAGCTTGTTATCACATCCAAACACTGTTTTAGAACAAAATATGAGTTTTTAGTTCATTCTTCAAAAGTTGCACTTTTGCTCCAAGTTATGCTCAGAAACACTGTTTAGAGCGCTTACAGCGCCAGAAAACGCTGTTTTGAACGCCTTAATGCAAGCCTTTCCTACTTGTTAGGAAATGCATGTGTAACATTACAAACATGATAAAACAGCTTGTTATCACATCCAAACACTGTTTTAGAACAAAATATGAGTTTTCAGTTCATTCTTCAAAAGTTGCACTTTTGCTCCAAGTTATGCTCAGAAACACTGTTTAGAGCGCTTACAGCGCCAGCAAACGCTGTTTTGAACGCCTTAATGCAAGACTTACTACTTGTTAGAAAATGGATGTGTAACATTACAAACATGATAAAACAGCTTGTTATCACATCCAAACACTGTTTTCATTCAAAATATGAGTTTTCTTTTCATTCTTGAAAAGTTGCACTTTTGCTCCAAGTTATGCTCAGAAACACTGTTTAGAGCGCTTACAGCGCCAGCAAACGCTGTTTTGAACGCCTTAATACAAGCCTTACCTACTTGTTAGGAAATGCATGTGTAACATTACAAACATGATAAAACAGCTTGTTATCACATCCAAACACTGTTTTAGAACAAAATATGAGTTTTCAGTTCATTCTTCAAAAGTTGCACTTTTGCTCCAAGTTATGCTCAGAAACACTGTTTAGAGCGCTTACAGCGCCAGCAAACGCTGTTTTGAACGCCTTAATGCAAGCCTTACCTACTTGTTAGGAAATGCATGTGTAACATTACAAACATGATAAAACAGCTTGTTATCACATCCAAACACTGTTTTAGAACAAAATATGAGTTTTCAGTTCATTCTTCAAAAGTTGCACTTTTGCTCCAAGTTATGCTCAGAAACACTGTTTAGAGCGCTTACAGCGCCAGCAAACGCTGTTTTGAACGCCTTAATGCAAGCCTTACCTACTTGTTAGGAAATGCATGTGTAACATTACAAACATGATAAAACAGCTTGTTATCACATCCAAACACTGTTTTAGAACAAAATATGAGTTTTTAGTTCATTCTTCAAAAGTTGCACTTTTGCTCCAAGTTATGCTCAGAAACACTGTTTAGAGCGCTTACAGCGCCAGCAAACGCTGTTTTGAACGCCTTAATGCAAGCCTTACCTACTTGTTAGGAAATGCATGTGTAACATTACAAACATGATAAAACAGCTTGTTATCACATCCAAACACTGTTTTAGAACAAAATATGAGTTTTCAGTTCATTCTTCAAAAGTTGCACTTTTGCTCCAAGTTATGCTCAGAAACACTGTTTAGAGCGCTTACAGCGCCAGCAAACGCTGTTTTGAACGCCTTAATGCAAGACTTACTACTTGTTAGAAAATGGATGTGTAACATTACAAACATGATAAAACAGCTTGTTATCACATCCAAACACTGTTTTCATTCAAAATATGAGTTTTCTTTTCATTCTTGAAAAGTTGCACTTTTGCTCCAAGTTATGCTCAGAAACACTGTTTAGAGCGCTTACAGCGCCAGCAAACGCTGTTTTGAACGCCTTAATACAAGCCTTACCTACTTGTTAGGAAATGCATGTGTAACATTACAAACATGATAAAACAGCTTGTTATCACATCCAAACACTGTTTTAGAACAAAATATGAGTTTTCAGTTCATTCTTCAAAAGTTGCACTTTTGCTCCAAGTTATGCTCAGAAACACTGTTTAGAGCGCTTACAGCGCCAGCAAACGCTGTTTTGAACGCCTTAATGCAAGCCTTACCTACTTGTTAGGAAATGCATGTGTAACATTACAAACATGATAAAACAGCTTGTTATCACATCCAAACACTGTTTTAGAACAAAATATGAGTTTTCAGTTCATTCTTCAAAAGTTGCACTTTTGCTCCAAGTTATGCTCAGAAACACTGTTTAGAGCGCTTACAGCGCCAGCAAACGCTGTTTTGAACGCCTTAATGCAAGCCTTACCTACTTGTTAGGAAATGCATGTGTAACATTACAAACATGATAAAACAGCTTGTTATCACATCCAAACACTGTTTTAGAACAAAATATGAGTTTTTAGTTCATTCTTCAAAAGTTGCACTTTTGCTCCAAGTTATGCTCAGAAACACTGTTTAGAGCGCTTACAGCGCCAGCAAACGCTGTTTTGAACGCCTTAATGCAAGCCTTACCTACTTGTTAGGAAATGCATGTGTAACATTACAAACATGATAAAACAGCTTGTTATCACATCCAAACACTGTTTTAGAACAAAATATGAGTTTTCAGTTCATTCTTCAAAAGTTGCACTTTTGCTCCAAGTTATGCTCAGAAACACTGTTTAGAGCGCTTACAGCGCCAGCAAACGCTGTTTTGAACGCCTTAATGCAAGACTTACTACTTGTTAGAAAATGGATGTGTAACATTACAAACATGATAAAACAGCTTGTTATCACATCCAAACACTGTTTTCATTCAAAATATGAGTTTTCTTTTCATTCTTGAAAAGTTGCACTTTTGCTCCAAGTTATGCTCAGAAACACTGTTTAGAGCGCTTACAGCGCCAGCAAACGCTGTTTTGAACGCCTTAATGCAAGCCTTACCTACTTGTTAGGAAATGCATGTGTAACATTACAAACATGATAAAACAGCTTGTTATCACATCCAAACACTGTTTTAGAACAAAATATGAGTTTTCAGTTCATTCTTCAAAAGTTGCACTTTTGCTCCAAGTTATGCTCAGAAACACTGTTTAGAGCGCTTACAGCGCCAGCAAACGCTGTTTTGAACGCCTTAATGCAAGACTTACTACTTGTTAGAAAATGGATGTGTAACATTACAAACATGATAAAACAGCTTGTTATCACATCCAAACACTGTTTTCATTCAAAATATGAGTTTTCTTTTCATTCTTGAAAAGTTGCACTTTTGCTCCAAGTTATGCTCAGAAACACTGTTTAGAGCGCTTACAGCGCCAGCAAACGCTGTTTTGAACGCCTTAATACAAGCCTTACCTACTTGTTAGGAAATGCATGTGTAACATTACAAACATGATAAAACAGCTTGTTATCACATCCAAACACTGTTTTAGAACAAAATATGAGTTTTCAGTTCATTCTTCAAAAGTTGCACTTTTGCTCCAAGTTATGCTCAGAAACACTGTTTAGAGCGCTTACAGCGCCAGCAAACGCTGTTTTGAACGCCTTAATGCAAGCCTTACCTACTTGTTAGGAAATGCATGTGTAACATTACAAACATGATAAAACAGCTTGTTATCACATCCAAACACTGTTTTAGAACAAAATATGAGTTTTCAGTTCATTCTTCAAAAGTTGCACTTTTGCTCCAAGTTATGCTCAGAAACACTGTTTAGAGCGCTTACAGCGCCAGCAAACGCTGTTTTGAACGCCTTAATACAAGCCTTACCTACTTGTTAGGAAATGCATGTGTAACATTACAAACATGATAAAACAGCTTGTTATCACATCCAAACACTGTTTTAGAACAAAATATGAGTTTTCAGTTCATTCTTCAAAAGTTGCACTTTTGCTCCAAGTTATGCTCAGAAACACTGTTTAGAGCGCTTACAGCGCCAGCAAACGCTGTTTTGAACGCCTTAATGCAAGACTTACTACTTGTTAGAAAATGGATGTGTAACATTACAAACATGATAAAACAGCTTGTTATCACATCCAAACACTGTTTTCATTCAAAATATGAGTTTTCTTTTCATTCTTGAAAAGTTGCACTTTTGCTCCAAGTTATGCTCAGAAACACTGTTTAGAGCGCTTACAGCGCCAGCAAACGCTGTTTTGAACGCCTTAATACAAGCCTTACCTACTTGTTAGGAAATGCATGTGTAACATTACAAACATGATAAAACAGCTTGTTATCACATCCAAACACTGTTTTAGAACAAAATATGAGTTTTCAGTTCATTCTTCAAAAGTTGCACTTTTGCTCCAAGTTATGCTCAGAAACACTGTTTAGAGCGCTTACAGCGCCAGCAAACGCTGTTTTGAACGCCTTAATGCAAGCCTTACCTACTTGTTAGGAAATGCATGTGTAACATTACAAACATGATAAAACAGCTTGTTAGCACATCCAAACACTGTTTTAGAACAAAATATGAGTTTTCAGTTCATTCTTCAAAAGTTGCACTTTTGCTCCAAGTTATGCTCAGAAACACTGTTTAGAGCGCTTACAGCGCCAGCAAACGCTGTTTTGAACGCCTTAATACAAGCCTTACCTACTTGTTAGGAAATGCATGTGTAACATTACAAACATGATAAAACAGCTTGTTATCACATCCAAACACTGTTTTAGAACAAAATATGAGTTTTCAGTTCATTCTTCAAAAGTTGCACTTTTGCTCCAAGTTATGCTCAGAAACACTGTTTAGAGCGCTTACAGCGCCAGCAAACGCTGTTTTGAACGCCTTAATGCAAGCCTTACCTACTTGTTAGGAAATGCATGTGTAACATTACAAACATGATAAAACAGCTTGTTATCACATCCAAACACTGTTTTAGAACAAAATATGAGTTTTTAGTTCATTCTTCAAAAGTTGCACTTTTGCTCCAAGTTATGCTCAGAAACACTGTTTAGAGCGCTTACAGCGCCAGCAAACGCTGTTTTGAACGCCTTAATGCAAGCCTTACCTACTTGTTAGGAAATGCATGTGTAACATTACAAACATGATAAAACAGCTTGTTATCACATCCAAACACTGTTTTAGAACAAAATATGAGTTTTCAGTTCATTCTTCAAAAGTTGCACTTTTGCTCCAAGTTATGCTCAGAAACACTGTTTAGAGCGCTTACAGCGCCAGCAAACGCTGTTTTGAACGCCTTAATGCAAGCCTTACCTACTTGTTAGGAAATGCATGTGTAACATTACAAACATGATAAAACAGCTTGTTATCACATCCAAACACTGTTTTAGAACAAAATATGAGTTTTTAGTTCATTCTTCAAAAGTTGCACTTTTGCTCCAAGTTATGCTCAGAAACACTGTTTAGAGCGCTTACAGCGCCAGCAAACGCTGTTTTGAACGCCTTAATGCAAGCCTTACCTACTTGTTAGGAAATGCATGTGTAACATTACAAACATGATAAAACAGCTTGTTATCACATCCAAACACTGTTTTAGAACAAAATATGAGTTTTCAGTTCATTCTTCAAAAGTTGCACTTTTGCTCCAAGTTATGCTCAGAAACACTGTTTAGAGCGCTTACAGCGCCAGCAAACGCTGTTTTGAACGCCTTAATGCAAGACTTACTACTTGTTAGAAAATGGATGTGTAACATTACAAACATGATAAAACAGCTTGTTATCACATCCAAACACTGTTTTCATTCAAAATATGAGTTTTCTTTTCATTCTTGAAAAGTTGCACTTTTGCTCCAAGTTATGCTCAGAAACACTGTTTAGAGCGCTTACAGCGCCAGCAAACGCTGTTTTGAACGCCTTAATGCAAGCCTTACCTACTTGTTAGGAAATGCATGTGTAACATTACAAACATGATAAAACAGCTTGTTATCACATCCAAACACTGTTTTAGAACAAAATATGAGTTTTCAGTTCATTCTTCAAAAGTTGCACTTTTGCTCCAAGTTATGCTCAGAAACACTGTTTAGAGCGCTTACAGCGCCAGCAAACGCTGTTTTGAACGCCTTAATGCAAGACTTACTACTTGTTAGAAAATGGATGTGTAACATTACAAACATGATAAAACAGCTTGTTATCACATCCAAACACTGTTTTCATTCAAAATATGAGTTTTCTTTTCATTCTTGAAAAGTTGCACTTTTGCTCCAAGTTATGCTCAGAAACACTGTTTAGAGCGCTTACAGCGCCAGCAAACGCTGTTTTGAACGCCTTAATGCAAGCCTTACCTACTTGTTAGGAAATGCATGTGTAACATTACAAACATGATAAATCAGCTTGTTATCACATCCAAACACTGTTTTAGAACAAAATATGAGTTTTTAGTTCATTCTTCAAAAGTTGCACTTTTGCTCCAAGTTATGCTCAGAAACACTGTTTAGAGCGCTTACAGCGCCAGCAAACGCTGTTTTGAACGCCTTAATGCAAGCCTTACCTACTTGTTAGGAAATGCATGTGTAACATTACAAACATGATAAAACAGCTTGTTATCACATCCAAACACTGTTTTAGAACAAAATATGAGTTTTTAGTTCATTCTTCAAAAGTTGCACTTTTGCTCCAAGTTATGCTCAGAAACACTGTTTAGAGCGCTTACAGCGCCAGCAAACGCTGTTTTGAACGCCTTAATGCAAGCCTTACCTACTTGTTAGGAAATGCATGTGTAACATTACAAACATGATAAAACAGCTTGTTATCACATCCAAACACTGTTTTAGAACAAAATATGAGTTTTCAGTTCATTCTTCAAAAGTTGCACTTTTGCTCCAAGTTATGCTCAGAAACACTGTTTAGAGCGCTTACAGCGCCAGCAAACGCTGTTTTGAACGCCTTAATGCAAGACTTACTACTTGTTAGAAAATGGATGTGTAACATTACAAACATGATAAAACAGCTTGTTATCACATCCAAACACTGTTTTTCATTCAAAATATGAGTTTTCTTTTCATTCTTTAAAAGTTGCACTTTTGCTCCAAGTTATGCTCAGAAACACTGTTTAGAGCGCTTACAGCGCCAGCAAACGCTGTTTTGAACGCCTTAATGCAAGCCTTACCTACTTGTTAGGAAATGCATGTGTAACATTACAAACATGATAAAACAGCTTGTTATCACATCCAAACACTGTTTTAGAACAAAATATGAGTTTTCAGTTCATTCTTGAAAAGTTGCACTTTTGCTCCAAGTTATGCTCAGAAACACTGTTTAGAGCGCTTACAGCGCCAGCAAACGCTGTTTTGAACGCCTTAATGCAAGACTTACTACTTGTTAGAAAATGGATGTGTAACATTACAAACATGATAAAACAGCTTGTTATCACATCCAAACACTGTTTTCATTCAAAATATGAGTTTTCTTTTCATTCTTGAAAAGTTGCACTTTTGCTCCAAGTTATGCTCAGAAACACTGTTTAGAGCGCTTACAGCGCCAGCAAACGCTGTTTTGAACGCCTTAATACAAGCCTTACCTACTTGTTAGGAAATGCATGTGTAACATTACAAACATGATAAAACAGCTTGTTATCACATCCAAACACTGTTTTAGAACAAAATATGAGTTTTCAGTTCATTCTTCAAAAGTTGCACTTTTGCTCCAAGTTATGCTCAGAAACACTGTTTAGAGCGCTTACAGCGCCAGCAAACGCTGTTTTGAACGCCTTAATGCAAGACTTACTACTTGTTAGAAAATGGATGTGTAACATTACAAACATGATAAAACAGCTTGTTATCACATCCAAACACTGTTTTCATTCAAAATATGAGTTTTCTTTTCATTCTTGAAAAGTTGCACTTTTGCTCCAAGTTATGCTCAGAAACACTGTTTAGAGCGCTTACAGCGCCAGCAAACGCTGTTTTGAACGCCTTAATACAAGCCTTACCTACTTGTTAGGAAATGCATGTGTAACATTACAAACATGATAAAACAGCTTGTTATCACATCCAAACACTGTTTTAGAACAAAATATGAGTTTTCAGTTCATTCTTCAAAAGTTGCACTTTTGCTCCAAGTTATGCTCAGAAACACTGTTTAGAGCGCTTACAGCGCCAGCAAACGCTGTTTTGAACGCCTTAATGCAAGCCTTACCTACTTGTTAGGAAATGCATGTGTAACATTACAAACATGATAAAACAGCTTGTTATCACATCCAAACACTGTTTTAGAACAAAATATGAGTTTTCAGTTCATTCTTCAAAAGTTGCACTTTTGCTCCAAGTTATGCTCAGAAACACTGTTTAGAGCGCTTACAGCGCCAGCAAACGCTGTTTTGAACGCCTTAATGCAAGCCTTACCTACTTGTTAGGAAATGCATGTGTAACATTACAAACATGATAAAACAGCTTGTTATCACATCCAAACACTGTTTTAGAACAAAATATGAGTTTTTAGTTCATTCTTCAAAAGTTGCACTTTTGCTCCAAGTTATGCTCAGAAACACTGTTTAGAGCGCTTACAGCGCCAGCAAACGCTGTTTTGAACGCCTTAATGCAAGCCTTACCTACTTGTTAGGAAATGCATGTGTAACATTACAAACATGATAAAACAGCTTGTTATCACATCCAAACACTGTTTTAGAACAAAATATGAGTTTTTAGTTCATTCTTCAAAAGTTGCACTTTTGCTCCAAGTTATGCTCAGAAACACTGTTTAGAGCGCTTACAGCGCCAGCAAACGCTGTTTTGAACGCCTTAATGCAAGCCTTACCTACTTGTTAGGAAATGCATGTGTAACATTACAAACATGATAAAACAGCTTGTTATCACATCCAAACACTGTTTTAGAACAAAATATGAGTTTTCAGTTCATTCTTCAAAAGTTGCACTTTTGCTCCAAGTTATGCTCAGAAACACTGTTTAGAGCGCTTACAGCGCCAGCAAACGCTGTTTTGAACGCCTTAATGCAAGACTTACTACTTGTTAGAAAATGGATGTGTAACATTACAAACATGATAAAACAGCTTGTTATCACATCCAAACACTGTTTTCATTCAAAATATGAGTTTTCTTTTCATTCTTGAAAAGTTGCACTTTTGCTCCAAGTTATGCTCAGAAACACTGTTTAGAGCGCTTACAGCGCCAGCAAACGCTGTTTTGAACGCCTTAATGCAAGCCTTACCTACTTGTTAGGAAATGCATGTGTAACATTACAAACATGATAAAACAGCTTGTTATCACATCCAAACACTGTTTTAGAACAAAATATGAGTTTTCAGTTCATTCTTCAAAAGTTGCACTTTTGCTCCAAGTTATGCTCAGAAACATTGTTTAGAGCGCTTACAGCGCCAGCAAACGCTGTTTTGAACGCCTTAATGCAAGACTTACTACTTGTTAGAAAATGGATGTGTAACATTACAAACATGATAAAACAGCTTGTTATCACATCCAAACACTGTTTTCATTCAAAATATGAGTTTTCTTTTCATTCTTGAAAAGTTGCACTTTTGCTCCAAGTTATGCTCAGAAACACTGTTTAGAGCGCTTACAGCGCCAGCAAACGCTGTTTTGAACGCCTTAATGCAAGCCTTACCTACTTGTTAGGAAATGCATGTGTAACATTACAAACATGATAAAACAGCTTGTTATCACATCCAAACACTGTTTTAGAACAAAATATGAGTTTTTAGTTCATTCTTCAAAAGTTGCACTTTTGCTCCAAGTTATGCTCAGAAACACTGTTTAGAGCGCTTACAGCGCCAGCAAACGCTGTTTTGAACGCCTTAATGCAAGCCTTACCTACTTGTTAGGAAATGCATGTGTAACATTACAAACATGATAAAACAGCTTGTTATCACATCCAAACACTGTTTTAGAACAAAATATGAGTTTTTAGTTCATTCTTCAAAAGTTGCACTTTTGCTCCAAGTTATGCTCAGAAACACTGTTTAGAGCGCTTACAGCGCCAGCAAACGCTGTTTTGAACGCCTTAATGCAAGCCTTACCTACTTGTTAGGAAATGCATGTGTAACATTACAAACATGATAAAACAGCTTGTTATCACATCCAAACACTGTTTTAGAACAAAATATGAGTTTTCAGTTCATTCTTCAAAAGTTGCACTTTTGCTCCAAGTTATGCTCAGAAACACTGTTTAGAGCGCTTACAGCGCCAGCAAACGCTGTTTTGAACGCCTTAATGCAAGACTTACTACTTGTTAGAAAATGGATGTGTAACATTACAAACATGATAAAACAGCTTGTTATCACATCCAAACACTGTTTTCATTCAAAATATGAGTTTTCTTTTCATTCTTGAAAAGTTGCACTTTTGCTCCAAGTTATGCTCAGAAACACTGTTTAGAGCGCTTACAGCGCCAGCAAACGCTGTTTTGAACGCCTTAATACAAGCCTTACCTACTTGTTAGGAAATGCATGTGTAACATTACAAACATGATAAAACAGCTTGTTATCACATCCAAACACTGTTTTAGAACAAAATATGAGTTTTCAGTTCATTCTTCAAAAGTTGCACTTTTGCTCCAAGTTATGCTCAGAAACACTGTTTAGAGCGCTTACAGCGCCAGCAAACGCTGTTTTGAACGCCTTAATGCAAGCCTTACCTACTTGTTAGGAAATGCATGTGTAACATTACAAACATGATAAAACAGCTTGTTATCACATCCAAACACTGTTTTAGAACAAAATATGAGTTTTCAGTTCATTCTTCAAAAGTTGCACTTTTGCTCCAAGTTATGCTCAGAAACACTGTTTAGAGCGCTTACAGCGCCAGCAAACGCTGTTTTGAACGCCTTAATGCAAGCCTTACCTACTTGTTAGGAAATGCATGTGTAACATTACAAACATGATAAAACAGCTTGTTATCACATCCAAACACTGTTTTAGAACAAAATATGAGTTTTTAGTTCATTCTTCAAAAGTTGCACTTTTGCTCCAAGTTATGCTCAGAAACACTGTTTAGAGCGCTTACAGCGCCAGCAAACGCTGTTTTGAACGCCTTAATGCAAGCCTTACCTACTTGTTAGGAAATGCATGTGTAACATTACAAACATGATAAAACAGCTTGTTATCACATCCAAACACTGTTTTAGAACAAAATATGAGTTTTCAGTTCATTCTTCAAAAGTTGCACTTTTGCTCCAAGTTATGCTCAGAAACACTGTTTAGAGCGCTTACAGCGCCAGCAAACGCTGTTTTGAACGCCTTAATGCAAGACTTACTACTTGTTAGAAAATGGATGTGTAACATTACAAACATGATAAAACAGCTTGTTATCACATCCAAACACTGTTTTCATTCAAAATATGAGTTTTCTTTTCATTCTTGAAAAGTTGCACTTTTGCTCCAAGTTATGCTCAGAAACACTGTTTAGAGCGCTTACAGCGCCAGCAAACGCTGTTTTGAACGCCTTAATGCAAGCCTTACCTACTTGTTAGGAAATGCATGTGTAACATTACAAACATGATAAAACAGCTTATCACATCCAAACACTGTTTTAGAACAAAATATGAGTTTTCAGTTCATTCTTCAAAAGTTGCACTTTTGCTCCAAGTTATGCTCAGAAACACTGTTTAGAGCGCTTACAGCGCCAGCAAACGCTGTTTTGAACGCCTTAATGCAAGACTTACTACTTGTTAGAAAATGGATGTGTAACATTACAAACATGATAAAACAGCTTGTTATCACATCCAAACACTGTTTTCATTCAAAATATGAGTTTTCTTTTCATTCTTGAAAAGTTGCACTTTTGCTCCAAGTTATGCTCAGAAACACTGTTTAGAGCGCTTACAGCGCCAGCAAACGCTGTTTTGAACGCCTTAATGCAAGCCTTACCTACTTGTTAGGAAATGCATGTGTAACATTACAAACATGATAAAACAGCTTGTTATCACATCCAAACACTGTTTTAGAACAAAATATGAGTTTTTAGTTCATTCTTCAAAAGTTGCACTTTTGCTCCAAGTTATGCTCAGAAACACTGTTTAGAGCGCTTACAGCGCCAGCAAACGCTGTTTTGAACGCCTTAATGCAAGCCTTACCTACTTGTTAGGAAATGCATGTGTAACATTACAAACATGATAAAACAGCTTGTTATCACATCCAAACACTGTTTTAGAACAAAATATGAGTTTTTAGTTCATTCTTCAAAAGTTGCACTTTTGCTCCAAGTTATGCTCAGAAACACTGTTTAGAGCGCTTACAGCGCCAGCAAACGCTGTTTTGAACGCCTTAATGCAAGCCTTACCTACTTGTTAGGAAATGCATGTGTAACATTACAAACATGATAAAACAGCTTGTTATCACATCCAAACACTGTTTTAGAACAAAATATGAGTTTTCAGTTCATTCTTCAAAAGTTGCACTTTTGCTCCAAGTTATGCTCAGAAACACTGTTTAGAGCGCTTACAGCGCCAGCAAACGCTGTTTTGAACGCCTTAATGCAAGACTTACTACTTGTTAGAAAATGGATGTGTAACATTACAAACATGATAAAACAGCTTGTTATCACATCCAAACACTGTTTTCATTCAAAATATGAGTTTTCTTTTCATTCTTGAAAAGTTGCACTTTTGCTCCAAGTTATGCTCAGAAACACTGTTTAGAGCGCTTACAGCGCCAGCAAACGCTGTTTTGAACGCCTTAATACAAGCCTTACCTACTTGTTAGGAAATGCATGTGTAACATTACAAACATGATAAAACAGCTTGTTATCACATCCAAACACTGTTTTAGAACAAAATATGAGTTTTCAGTTCATTCTTCAAAAGTTGCACTTTTGCTCCAAGTTATGCTCAGAAACACTGTTTAGAGCGCTTACAGCGCCAGCAAACGCTGTTTTGAACGCCTTAATGCAAGCCTTACCTACTTGTTAGGAAATGCATGTGTAACATTACAAACATGATAAAACAGCTTGTTATCACATCCAAACACTGTTTTAGAACAAAATATGAGTTTTCAGTTCATTCTTCAAAAGTTGCACTTTTGCTCCAAGTTATGCTCAGAAACACTGTTTAGAGCGCTTACAGCGCCAGCAAACGCTGTTTTGAACGCCTTAATGCAAGCCTTACCTACTTGTTAGGAAATGCATGTGTAACATTACAAACATGATAAAACAGCTTGTTATCACATCCAAACACTGTTTTAGAACAAAATATGAGTTTTTAGTTCATTCTTCAAAAGTTGCACTTTTGCTCCAAGTTATGCTCAGAAACACTGTTTAGAGCGCTTACAGCGCCAGCAAACGCTGTTTTGAACGCCTTAATGCAAGCCTTACCTACTTGTTAGGAAATGCATGTGTAACATTACAAACATGATAAAACAGCTTGTTATCACATCCAAACACTGTTTTAGAACAAAATATGAGTTTTCAGTTCATTCTTCAAAAGTTGCACTTTTGCTCCAAGTTATGCTCAGAAACACTGTTTAGAGCGCTTACAGCGCCAGCAAACGCTGTTTTGAACGCCTTAATGCAAGACTTACTACTTGTTAGAAAATGGATGTGTAACATTACAAACATGATAAAACAGCTTGTTATCACATCCAAACACTGTTTTCATTCAAAATATGAGTTTTCTTTTCATTCTTGAAAAGTTGCACTTTTGCTCCAAGTTATGCTCAGAAACACTGTTTAGAGCGCTTACAGCGCCAGCAAACGCTGTTTTGAACGCCTTAATGCAAGCCTTACCTACTTGTTAGGAAATGCATGTGTAACATTACAAACATGATAAAACAGCTTGTTATCACATCCAAACACTGTTTTAGAACAAAATATGAGTTTTCAGTTCATTCTTCAAAAGTTGCACTTTTGCTCCAAGTTATGCTCAGAAACACTGTTTAGAGCGCTTACAGCGCCAGCAAACGCTGTTTTGAACGCCTTAATGCAAGACTTACTACTTGTTAGAAAATGGATGTGTAACATTACAAACATGATAAAACAGCTTGTTATCACATCCAAACACTGTTTTCATTCAAAATATGAGTTTTCTTTTCATTCTTGAAAAGTTGCACTTTTGCTCCAAGTTATGCTCAGAAACACTGTTTAGAGCGCTTACAGCGCCAGCAAACGCTGTTTTGAACGCCTTAATACAAGCCTTACCTACTTGTTAGGAAATGCATGTGTAACATTACAAACATGATAAAACAGCTTGTTATCACATCCAAACACTGTTTTAGAACAAAATATGAGTTTTCAGTTCATTCTTCAAAAGTTGCACTTTTGCTCCAAGTTATGCTCAGAAACACTGTTTAGAGCGCTTACAGCGCCAGCAAACGCTGTTTTGAACGCCTTAATGCAAGCCTTACCTACTTGTTAGGAAATGCATGTGTAACATTACAAACATGATAAAACAGCTTGTTATCACATCCAAACACTGTTTTAGAACAAAATATGAGTTTTCAGTTCATTCTTCAAAAGTTGCACTTTTGCTCCAAGTTATGCTCAGAAACACTGTTTAGAGCGCTTACAGCGCCAGCAAACGCTGTTTTGAACGCCTTAATACAAGCCTTACCTACCTGTTAGGAAATGCATGTGTAACATTACAAACATGATAAAACAGCTTGTTATCACATCCAAACACTGTTTTAGAACAAAATATGAGTTTTCAGTTCATTCTTCAAAAGTTGCACTTTTGCTCCAAGTTATGCTCAGAAACACTGTTTAGAGCGCTTACAGCGCCAGCAAACGCTGTTTTGAACGCCTTAATGCAAGACTTACTACTTGTTAGAAAATGGATGTGTAACATTACAAACATGATAAAACAGCTTGTTATCACATCCAAACACTGTTTTCATTCAAAATATGAGTTTTCTTTTCATTCTTGAAAAGTTGCACTTTTGCTCCAAGTTATGCTCAGAAACACTGTTTAGAGCGCTTACAGCGCCAGCAAACGCTGTTTTGAACGCCTTAATACAAGCCTTACCTACTTGTTAGGAAATGCATGTGTAACATTACAAACATGATAAAACAGCTTGTTATCACATCCAAACACTGTTTTAGAACAAAATATGAGTTTTCAGTTCATTCTTCAAAAGTTGCACTTTTGCTCCAAGTTATGCTCAGAAACACTGTTTAGAGCGCTTACAGCGCCAGCAAACGCTGTTTTGAACGCCTTAATGCAAGCCTTACCTACTTGTTAGGAAATGCATGTGTAACATTACAAACATGATAAAACAGCTTGTTAGCACATCCAAACACTGTTTTAGAACAAAATATGAGTTTTCTTTTCATTCTTGAAAAGTTGCACTTTTGCTCCAAGTTATGCTCAGAAACACTGTTTAGAGCGCTTACAGCGCCAGCAAACGCTGTTTTGAACGCCTTAATACAAGCCTTACCTACTTGTTAGGAAATGCATGTGTAACATTACAAACATGATAAAACAGCTTGTTATCACATCCAAACACTGTTTTAGAACAAAATATGAGTTTTCAGTTCATTCTTCAAAAGTTGCACTTTTGCTCCAAGTTATGCTCAGAAACACTGTTTAGAGCGCTTACAGCGCCAGCAAACGCTGTTTTGAACGCCTTAATGCAAGCCTTACCTACTTGTTAGGAAATGCATGTGTAACATTACAAACATGATAAAACAGCTTGTTATCACATCCAAACACTGTTTTAGAACAAAATATGAGTTTTCAGTTCATTCTTCAAAAGTTGCACTTTTGCTCCAAGTTATGCTCAGAAACACTGTTTAGAGCGCTTACAGCGCCAGCAAACGCTGTTTTGAACGCCTTAATGCAAGACTTACTACTTGTTAGAAAATGGATGTGTAACATTACAAACATGATAAAACAGCTTGTTATCACATCCAAACACTGTTTTCATTCAAAATATGAGTTTTCTTTTCATTCTTGAAAAGTTGCACTTTTGCTCCAAGTTATGCTCAGAAACACTGTTTAGAGCGCTTACAGCGCCAGCAAACGCTGTTTTGAACGCCTTAATGCAAGCCTTACCTACTTGTTAGGAAATGCATGTGTAACATTACAAACATGATAAAACAGCTTATCACATCCAAACACTGTTTTAGAACAAAATATGAGTTTTCAGTTCATTCTTCAAAAGTTGCACTTTTGCTCCAAGTTATGCTCAGAAACACTGTTTAGAGCGCTTACAGCGCCAGCAAACGCTGTTTTGAACGCCTTAATGCAAGACTTACTACTTGTTAGAAAATGGATGTGTAACATTACAAACATGATAAAACAGCTTGTTATCACATCCAAACACTGTTTTCATTCAAAATATGAGTTTTCTTTTCATTCTTGAAAAGTTGCACTTTTGCTCCAAGTTATGCTCAGAAACACTGTTTAGAGCGCTTACAGCGCCAGCAAACGCTGTTTTGAACGCCTTAATGCAAGCCTTACCTACTTGTTAGGAAATGCATGTGTAACATTACAAACATGATAAAACAGCTTGTTATCACATCCAAACACTGTTTTAGAACAAAATATGAGTTTTTAGTTCATTCTTCAAAAGTTGCACTTTTGCTCCAAGTTATGCTCAGAAACACTGTTTAGAGCGCTTACAGCGCCAGCAAACGCTGTTTTGAACGCCTTAATGCAAGCCTTACCTACTTGTTAGGAAATGCATGTGTAACATTACAAACATGATAAAACAGCTTGTTATCACATCCAAACACTGTTTTAGAACAAAATATGAGTTTTTAGTTCATTCTTCAAAAGTTGCACTTTTGCTCCAAGTTATGCTCAGAAACACTGTTTAGAGCGCTTACAGCGCCAGCAAACGCTGTTTTGAACGCCTTAATGCAAGCCTTACCTACTTGTTAGGAAATGCATGTGTAACATTACAAACATGATAAAACAGCTTGTTATCACATCCAAACACTGTTTTAGAACAAAATATGAGTTTTCAGTTCATTCTTCAAAAGTTGCACTTTTGCTCCAAGTTATGCTCAGAAACACTGTTTAGAGCGCTTACAGCGCCAGCAAACGCTGTTTTGAACGCCTTAATGCAAGACTTACTACTTGTTAGAAAATGGATGTGTAACATTACAAACATGATAAAACAGCTTGTTATCACATCCAAACACTGTTTTCATTCAAAATATGAGTTTTCTTTTCATTCTTGAAAAGTTGCACTTTTGCTCCAAGTTATGCTCAGAAACACTGTTTAGAGCGCTTACAGCGCCAGCAAACGCTGTTTTGAACGCCTTAATACAAGCCTTACCTACTTGTTAGGAAATGCATGTGTAACATTACAAACATGATAAAACAGCTTGTTATCACATCCAAACACTGTTTTAGAACAAAATATGAGTTTTCAGTTCATTCTTCAAAAGTTGCACTTTTGCTCCAAGTTATGCTCAGAAACACTGTTTAGAGCGCTTACAGCGCCAGCAAACGCTGTTTTGAACGCCTTAATGCAAGCCTTACCTACTTGTTAGGAAATGCATGTGTAACATTACAAACATGATAAAACAGCTTGTTATCACATCCAAACACTGTTTTAGAACAAAATATGAGTTTTTAGTTCATTCTTCAAAAGTTGCACTTTTGCTCCAAGTTATGCTCAGAAACACTGTTTAGAGCGCTTACAGCGCCAGCAAACGCTGTTTTGAACGCCTTAATGCAAGCCTTACCTACTTGTTAGGAAATGCATGTGTAACATTACAAACATGATAAAACAGCTTGTTATCACATCCAAACACTGTTTTAGAACAAAATATGAGTTTTCAGTTCATTCTTCAAAAGTTGCACTTTTGCTCCAAGTTATGCTCAGAAACACTGTTTAGAGCGCTTACAGCGCCAGCAAACGCTGTTTTGAACGCCTTAATGCAAGACTTACTACTTGTTAGAAAATGGATGTGTAACATTACAAACATGATAAAACAGCTTGTTATCACATCCAAACACTGTTTTCATTCAAAATATGAGTTTTCTTTTCATTCTTGAAAAGTTGCACTTTTGCTCCAAGTTATGCTCAGAAACACTGTTTAGAGCGCTTACAGCGCCAGCAAACGCTGTTTTGAACGCCTTAATGCAAGCCTTACCTACTTGTTAGGAAATGCATGTGTAACATTACAAACATGATAAAACAGCTTGTTATCACATCCAAACACTGTTTTAGAACAAAATATGAGTTTTCAGTTCATTCTTCAAAAGTTGCACTTTTGCTCCAAGTTATGCTCAGAAACACTGTTTAGAGCGCTTACAGCGCCAGCAAACGCTGTTTTGAACGCCTTAATGCAAGACTTACTACTTGTTAGAAAATGGATGTGTAACATTACAAACATGATAAAACAGCTTGTTATCACATCCAAACACTGTTTTCATTCAAAATATGAGTTTTCTTTTCATTCTTGAAAAGTTGCACTTTTGCTCCAAGTTATGCTCAGAAACACTGTTTAGAGCGCTTACAGCGCCAGCAAACGCTGTTTTGAACGCCTTAATACAAGCCTTACCTACTTGTTAGGAAATGCATGTGTAACATTACAAACATGATAAAACAGCTTGTTATCACATCCAAACACTGTTTTAGAACAAAATATGAGTTTTCAGTTCATTCTTCAAAAGTTGCACTTTTGCTCCAAGTTATGCTCAGAAACACTGTTTAGAGCGCTTACAGCGCCAGCAAACGCTGTTTTGAACGCCTTAATGCAAGCCTTACCTACTTGTTAGGAAATGCATGTGTAACATTACAAACATGATAAAACAGCTTGTTATCACATCCAAACACTGTTTTAGAACAAAATATGAGTTTTCAGTTCATTCTTCAAAAGTTGCACTTTTGCTCCAAGTTATGCTCAGAAACACTGTTTAGAGCGCTTACAGCGCCAGCAAACGCTGTTTTGAACGCCTTAATACAAGCCTTACCTACCTGTTAGGAAATGCATGTGTAACATTACAAACATGATAAAACAGCTTGTTATCACATCCAAACACTGTTTTAGAACAAAATATGAGTTTTCAGTTCATTCTTCAAAAGTTGCACTTTTGCTCCAAGTTATGCTCAGAAACACTGTTTAGAGCGCTTACAGCGCCAGCAAACGCTGTTTTGAACGCCTTAATGCAAGACTTACTACTTGTTAGAAAATGGATGTGTAACATTACAAACATGATAAAACAGCTTGTTATCACATCCAAACACTGTTTTCATTCAAAATATGAGTTTTCTTTTCATTCTTGAAAAGTTGCACTTTTGCTCCAAGTTATGCTCAGAAACACTGTTTAGAGCGCTTACAGCGCCAGCAAACGCTGTTTTGAACGCCTTAATACAAGCCTTACCTACTTGTTAGGAAATGCATGTGTAACATTACAAACATGATAAAACAGCTTGTTATCACATCCAAACACTGTTTTAGAACAAAATATGAGTTTTCAGTTCATTCTTCAAAAGTTGCACTTTTGCTCCAAGTTATGCTCAGAAACACTGTTTAGAGCGCTTACAGCGCCAGCAAACGCTGTTTTGAACGCCTTAATGCAAGCCTTACCTACTTGTTAGGAAATGCATGTGTAACATTACAAACATGATAAAACAGCTTGTTAGCACATCCAAACACTGTTTTAGAACAAAATATGAGTTTTCTTTTCATTCTTGAAAGTTGCACTTTTGCTCCAAGTTATGCTCAGAAACACTGTTTAGAGCGCTTACAGCGCCAGCAAACGCTGTTTTGAACGCCTTAATACAAGCCTTACCTACTTGTTAGGAAATGCATGTGTAACATTACAAACATGATAAAACAGCTTGTTATCACATCCAAACACTGTTTTAGAACAAAATATGAGTTTTCAGTTCATTCTTCAAAAGTTGCACTTTTGCTCCAAGTTATGCTCAGAAACACTGTTTAGAGCGCTTACAGCGCCAGCAAACGCTGTTTTGAACGCCTTAATGCAAGCCTTACCTACTTGTTAGGAAATGCATGTGTAACATTACAAACATGATAAAACAGCTTGTTATCACATCCAAACACTGTTTTAGAACAAAATATGAGTTTTTAGTTCATTCTTCAAAAGTTGCACTTTTGCTCCAAGTTATGCTCAGAAACACTGTTTAGAGCGCTTACAGCGCCAGCAAACGCTGTTTTGAACGCCTTAATGCAAGCCTTACCTACTTGTTAGGAAATGCATGTGTAACATTACAAACATGATAAAACAGCTTGTTATCACATCCAAACACTGTTTTAGAACAAAATATGAGTTTTTAGTTCATTCTTCAAAAGTTGCACTTTTGCTCCAAGTTATGCTCAGAAACACTGTTTAGAGCGCTTACAGCGCCAGCAAACGCTGTTTTGAACGCCTTAACACTAGAAGTCCCAGAGAAGGGTCTTTCAACACTTCTACTATCGGAACCCAGAGAAGGGTCGAGAGAACTGAAGGATTTTAGCTAACACCCTATTATCAGCTGTAAGCAGGCACTTTTGTTCTGTAAATAAGGCCATTACTGGCGCACCACAGGAGGGGGCATGCTTCAGCTCACAACTAAATGTTGTTTTTCATTGAGTTTAGCCATTTAGTTTCTAGTTAGTTCTATTCAGTTTATTGTATTTTATAATATAAAGGTTATATATATTGTATTTAGTTTAGTTTTATCTGAGCAACAAAGCACAAACAATACATTATTTTTTTATATTTTAAATAGAAAATTAGAAATTTTATAGCCAGGTACATGTGAGTAATGACCAGAAGCAATTGTGTCTAAGTCAGGAGGACTGAAATTTCAGCATGAGAAACATACAAAAGAACAACTGTTATGTTTCCATGCTTTTTTATGTTCCATGCTTTTTATTATTGCCATAAAATTATACAAAAAATACAAGGAATAAAACAATTCCACACATATTTACAATAGGCTGCAGTGCAGGGCTGTGTGTGTGTTTGTGTGTGTGTGTGTGTGTGTGTGTGTGTGTGTGTGAGTGGCATGTCCTTCTTGTGTGACTAGCACTTCAGCAGTCTGTCAGAACATGCCTGGCACTGCCAGGGTATCTCCCTGGTACATTTGCCACACGTGTATCTGTAGCAGTCGACACATCTCACATTTGCACAATTGTTCATGAGTGTTCTCATCAGAGCATTCACATACAACTATCTACCCAGTCTGCCAGTCCCTCATTTGGGGAGAAAGCTACAGTATTGTGGCTATTCCCACTTTAGTGACCCCATTTTGTTTCTCTTTCACTCAGACAATAAAATATTCCAATACAGTGAGGACATGCACCTAAGACGAAAATTTCAGACCCCTCCATGATTAAAAATTGTCCAAATTGTCTAAAGTGGGGAATAGCCACAATAGTGTAGCTTTCTCCCCAAATGAGGGAGTGGCGGACTGAGTGGATAATTGTATGTGAGTGCTCTGTTGAGAACATTTCAACTTTATTGTATTTTTCTAAACTTACATCATGTCCTCTGTAGCTGCTGCTCTCAGCCAGGCCCTCTGACTGCCTCTCTCACCTTATGCATGTCCCCTGCACAACAATGCAGCTGGGGGATGGGCAGACACACTCAGGACCAGCTTACAGACTTTTGCATGACCTTTTTTGAGGTGGATCAACACAATTAATTTGGTAATTTTTTTCAAAAATTGTTTTTTTGAACCCACTTATCTTTTTAGAAGAAAAACATTACTAACATTACTACATTTCTACCTGAGCCTGCCAAAAGCCAGTGCTGAGGTATTTTGGATCATGAGGCCATGAGGCCATCCTTTGTCATGCAGCCACTTCTAGGTAGATGGGGGGATGGGTGATAGTGTGAGCTATGTTGATCCATTGACTAAGATGGAGAAGAAAAGACCCTTTCAGAGAAATCTGAACTTTAGCTATTTTGACCAATAATCATGTCACCTTTTGCAGTGAGAAAAAAATCCAAAATTAGTACAAAGGAGGCAGACTTGAGATGTTTTAGAATTATAGTTCAAATAAAGTCTGTGTCAGTTTTATAATAAAGAGAAAGATGACTGTAGCCACCTACATGTGGATGAAAATTCATGTCACCACACATTTCACTTACTCTGTTGACTGAGAAGCAAGGATAGCAAAGGTTTCCAGTACACAGCAAGCTTTGGACATGATCCTGGAGGGGCCGTGGGCGGGTGGGGTTCCCTGGTCTTTCTCTGCCTGCCTCTGGCCTCTGGGGCCTTGCTAATAAGTACATTCTGTACATTTATCCTATGTAGCACTTACATAAACACACACACTCACACACACATACATCAGTCATTTGTGCTGTATGTCTTACTTTCTGCTCTTCATTTAGTAGCAGCAGTTGGTGAAACATTTGAGCTGTTTTTTCTGCTCTTCTGTCTTTTCCCTTTTTACTTTC
Organism: Brachyhypopomus gauderio; assembly: GCF_052324685.1. Classification (NCBI taxonomy): domain Eukaryota; kingdom Metazoa; phylum Chordata; class Actinopteri; order Gymnotiformes; family Hypopomidae; genus Brachyhypopomus; species Brachyhypopomus gauderio. The sequence goes on from NW_027507151.1 coordinate 46,390, forward strand.
TCTCCCCCCTCTTTTGTCTCCTGTCCTGTATGGTTCACCTAACCCCAATTGTTTTTATCACTATTGTACTGTATTATACAGAATTGTTTTCTTTTGATCCTTACATGAAAACAAAGTTGTCCTCCCAAGGTGAAAGGGTGGAGGTGGGCCAAAAAAAAAGTTTGAAAAGCCCATATGAAGCAATTTTCAAGCCTAGGGTCACAAACGTCACACACAACACATTGTTAGTTTTCAGAGAGTAGTGAAAATCTGTAGTAGTGATATCTCTTTTGGTAAGATTTCCTAAATTTCCTATTTTTGTTTGCTGGTTATGGCTGTATTTGGAAGAGACACACTGCAAAATCTTGATCTTGATAAGTTAAAATTGCTCAATAATATTATTCTATTTCAAGTAGCTGAGGGTTTTTTGTATACATTTATGTAAAAACATTTTTACCTATTAGCAGTTTTTCAAAAGACAAAACTACTTAAAATAAGGTTAAAAATATCAGAGCCATTTTGACTAATCAATATGCCACCTATATGCCATTATAATTCAAATATTATGTTTGTGTCAATTTCACATTATTTCAACCTTTCACAAATCAAATCTCAAACATATGGTTCTGTAGATGAGGAGACTTCTTGCAAGAGATCTTGCACAGTCTCATATGGCAGCCAAGGAGGTGCAAGCTTTCAGCAGCAACCACCCATACCTGACACACGCCTCATTTACATAACACTGGAGGCAAGTTCAGCTCTTCTCCCCCCTGCTGATTCCTCAGGCAATGGGCACTTTTGCAAATGAATGGATGTTAATTGGAGCCACCAGAGGTGTCAGTTTGGACTAAGGTTCTTTGGACCCTCTTTAGGGACTTCAGGGGGGTGGTTGAAATTTCAGGGACTTCTAGTGTTAATGCAAGCCTTACCTACTTGTTAGGAAATGCATGTGTAACATTACAAACATGATAAAACAGCTTGTTATCACATCCAAACACTGTTTTAGAACAAAATATGAGTTTTCAGTTCATTCTTCAAAAGTTGCACTTTTGCTCCAAGTTATGCTCAGAAACACTGTTTAGAGCGCTTACAGCGCCAGCAAACGCTGTTTTGAACGCCTTAATGCAAGACTTACTACTTGTTAGAAAATGGATGTGTAACATTACAAACATGATAAAACCGCTTGTTATCACATCCAAACACTGTTTTCATTCAAAATATGAGTTTTCTTTTCATTCTTGAAAAGTTGCACTTTTGCTCCAAGTTATGCTCAGAAACACTGTTTAGAGCGCTTACAGCGCCAGCAAACGCTGTTTTGAACGCCTTAATACAAGCCTTACCTACTTGTTAGGAAATGCATGTGTAACATTACAAACATGATAAAACAGCTTGTTATCACATCCAAACACTGTTTTAGAACAAAATATGAGTTTTCAGTTCATTCTTCAAAAGTTGCACTTTTGCTCCAAGTTATGCTCAGAAACACTGTTTAGAGCGCTTACAGCGCCAGCAAACGCTGTTTTGAACGCCTTAATGCAAGCCTTACCTACTTGTTAGGAAATGCATGTGTAACATTACAAACATGATAAAACAGCTTGTTATCACATCCAAACACTGTTTTAGAACAAAATATGAGTTTTCAGTTCATTCTTCAAAAGTTGCACTTTTGCTCCAAGTTATGCTCAGAAACACTGTTTAGAGCGCTTACAGCGCCAGCAAACGCTGTTTTGAACGCCTTAATACAAGCCTTACCTACTTGTTAGGAAATGCATGTGTAACATTACAAACATGATAAAACAGCTTGTTATCACATCCAAACACTGTTTTAGAACAAAATATGAGTTTTCAGTTCATTCTTCAAAAGTTGCACTTTTGCTCCAAGTTATGCTCAGAAACACTGTTTAGAGCGCTTACAGCGCCAGCAAACGCTGTTTTGAACGCCTTAATGCAAGCCTTACCTACTTGTTAGGAAATGCATGTGTAACATTACAAACATGATAAAACAGCTTGTTATCACATCCAAACACTGTTTTAGAACAAAATATGAGTTTTCAGTTCATTCTTCAAAAGTTGCACTTTTGCTCCAAGTTATGCTCAGAAACACTGTTTAGAGCGCTTACAGCGCCAGCAAACGCTGTTTTGAACGCCTTAATGCAAGCCTTACCTACTTGTTAGGAAATGCATGTGTAACATTACAAACATGATAAAACAGCTTGTTATCACATCCAAACACTGTTTTAGAACAAAATATGAGTTTTTAGTTCATTCTTCAAAAGTTGCACTTTTGCTCCAAGTTATGCTCAGAAACACTGTTTAGAGCGCTTACAGCGCCAGCAAACGCTGTTTTGAACGCCTTAATGCAAGCCTTACCTACTTGTTAGGAAATGCATGTGTAACATTACAAACATGATAAAACAGCTTGTTATCACATCCAAACACTGTTTTAGAACAAAATATGAGTTTTCAGTTCATTCTTCAAAAGTTGCACTTTTGCTCCAAGTTATGCTCAGAAACACTGTTTAGAGCGCTTACAGCGCCAGCAAACGCTGTTTTGAACGCCTTAATGCAAGACTTACTACTTGTTAGAAAATGGATGTGTAACATTACAAACATGATAAAACAGCTTGTTATCACATCCAAACACTGTTTTCAATCAAAATATGAGTTTTCTTTTCATTCTTGAAAAGTTGCACTTTTGCTCCAAGTTATGCTCAGAAACACTGTTTAGAGCGCTTACAGCGCCAGCAAACGCTGTTTTGAACGCCTTAATGCAAGCCTTACCTACTTGTTAGGAAATGCATGTGTAACATTACAAACATGATAAAACAGCTTATCACATCCAAACACTGTTTTAGAACAAAATATGAGTTTTCAGTTCATTCTTTCAAAAGTTGCACTTTTGCTCCAAGTTATGCTCAGAAACACTGTTTAGAGCGCTTACAGCGCCAGCAAACGCTGTTTTGAACGCCTTAATGCAAGACTTACTACTTGTTAGAAAATGGATGTGTAACATTACAAACATGATAAAACAGCTTGTTATCACATCCAAACACTGTTTTCATTCAAAATATGAGTTTTCTTTTCATTCTTGAAAAGTTGCACTTTTGCTCCAAGTTATGCTCAGAAACACTGTTTAGAGCGCTTACAGCGCCAGCAAACGCTGTTTTGAACGCCTTAATGCAAGCCTTACCTACTTGTTAGGAAATGCATGTGTAACATTACAAACATGATAAAACAGCTTGTTATCACATCCAAACACTGTTTTAGAACAAAATATGAGTTTTTAGTTCATTCTTCAAAAGTTGCACTTTTGCTCCAAGTTATGCTCAGAAACACTGTTTAGAGCGCTTACAGCGCCAGCAAACGCTGTTTTGAACGCCTTAATGCAAGCCTTACCTACTTGTTAGGAAATGCATGTGTAACATTACAAACATGATAAAACAGCTTGTTATCACATCCAAACACTGTTTTAGAACAAAATATGAGTTTTTAGTTCATTCTTCAAAAGTTGCACTTTTGCTCCAAGTTATGCTCAGAAACACTGTTTAGAGCGCTTACAGCGCCAGCAAACGCTGTTTTGAACGCCTTAATGCAAGCCTTACCTACTTGTTAGGAAATGCATGTGTAACATTACAAACATGATAAAACAGCTTGTTATCACATCCAAACACTGTTTTAGAACAAAATATGAGTTTTCAGTTCATTCTTCAAAAGTTGCACTTTTGCTCCAAGTTATGCTCAGAAACACTGTTTAGAGCGCTTACAGCGCCAGCAAACGCTGTTTTGAACGCCTTAATGCAAGACTTACTACTTGTTAGAAAATGGATGTGTAACATTACAAACATGATAAAACAGCTTGTTATCACATCCAAACACTGTTTTCATTCAAAATATGAGTTTTCTTTTCATTCTTGAAAAGTTGCACTTTTGCTCCAAGTTATGCTCAGAAACACTGTTTAGAGCGCTTACAGCGCCAGCAAACGCTGTTTTGAACGCCTTAATACAAGCCTTACCTACTTGTTAGGAAATGCATGTGTAACATTACAAACATGATAAAACAGCTTGTTATCACATCCAAACACTGTTTTAGAACAAAATATGAGTTTTCAGTTCATTCTTCAAAAGTTGCACTTTTGCTCCAAGTTATGCTCAGAAACACTGTTTAGAGCGCTTACAGCGCCAGCAAACGCTGTTTTGAACGCCTTAATGCAAGCCTTACCTACTTGTTAGGAAATGCATGTGTAACATTACAAACATGATAAAACAGCTTGTTATCACATCCAAACACTGTTTTAGAACAAAATATGAGTTTTCAGTTCATTCTTCAAAAGTTGCACTTTTGCTCCAAGTTATGCTCAGAAACACTGTTTAGAGCGCTTACAGCGCCAGCAAACGCTGTTTTGAACGCCTTAATGCAAGCCTTACCTACTTGTTAGGAAATGCATGTGTAACATTACAAACATGATAAAACAGCTTGTTATCACATCCAAACACTGTTTTAGAACAAAATATGAGTTTTTAGTTCATTCTTCAAAAGTTGCACTTTTGCTCCAAGTTATTGCTCAGAAACACTGTTTAGAGCGCTTACAGCGCCAGCAAACGCTGTTTTGAACGCCTTAATGCAAGCCTTACCTACTTGTTAGGAAATGCATGTGTAACATTACAAACATGATAAAACAGCTTGTTATCACATCCAAACACTGTTTTAGAACAAAATATGAGTTTTCAGTTCATTCTTCAAAAGTTGCACTTTTGCTCCAAGTTATGCTCAGAAACACTGTTTAGAGCGCTTACAGCGCCAGCAAACGCTGTTTTGAACGCCTTAATGCAAGACTTACTACTTGTTAGAAAATGGATGTGTAACATTACAAACATGATAAAACAGCTTGTTATCACATCCAAACACTGTTTTCATTCAAAATATGAGTTTTCTTTTCATTCTTGAAAAGTTGCACTTTTGCTCCAAGTTATGCTCAGAAACACTGTTTAGAGCGCTTACAGCGCCAGCAAACGCTGTTTTGAACGCCTTAATGCAAGCCTTACCTACTTGTTAGGAAATGCATGTGTAACATTACAAACATGATAAAACAGCTTGTTATCACATCCAAACACTGTTTAGAACAAAATATGAGTTTTCAGTTCATTCTTCAAAAGTTGCACTTTTGCTCCAAGTTATGCTCAGAAACACTGTTTAGAGCGCTTACAGCGCCAGCAAACGCTGTTTTGAACGCCTTAATGCAAGACTTACTACTTGTTAGAAAATGGATGTGTAACATTACAAACATGATAAAACAGCTTGTTATCACATCCAAACACTGTTTTCATTCAAAATATGAGTTTTCTTTTCATTCTTGAAAAGTTGCACTTTTGCTCCAAGTTATGCTCAGAAACACTGTTTAGAGCGCTTACAGCGCCAGCAAACGCTGTTTTGAACGCCTTAATACAAGCCTTACCTACTTGTTAGGAAATGCATGTGTAACATTACAAACATGATAAAACAGCTTGTTATCACATCCAAACACTGTTTTAGAACAAAATATGAGTTTTCAGTTCATTCTTCAAAAGTTGCACTTTTGCTCCAAGTTATGCTCAGAAACACTGTTTAGAGCGCTTACAGCGCCAGCAAACGCTGTTTTGAACGCCTTAATGCAAGCCTTACCTACTTGTTAGGAAATGCATGTGTAACATTACAAACATGATAAAACAGCTTGTTATCACATCCAAACACTGTTTTAGAACAAAATATGAGTTTTCAGTTCATTCTTCAAAAGTTGCACTTTTGCTCCAAGTTATGCTCAGAAACACTGTTTAGAGCGCTTACAGCGCCAGCAAACGCTGTTTTGAACGCCTTAATACAAGCCTTACCTACCTGTTAGGAAATGCATGTGTAACATTACAAACATGATAAAACAGCTTGTTATCACATCCAAACACTGTTTTAGAACAAAATATGAGTTTTCAGTTCATTCTTCAAAAGTTGCACTTTTGCTCCAAGTTATGCTCAGAAACACTGTTTAGAGCGCTTACAGCGCCAGCAAACGCTGTTTTGAACGCCTTAATGCAAGACTTACTACTTGTTAGAAAATGGATGTGTAACATTACAAACATGATAAAACAGCTTGTTATCACATCCAAACACTGTTTTCATTCAAAATATGAGTTTTCTTTTCATTCTTGAAAAGTTGCACTTTTGCTCCAAGTTATGCTCAGAAACACTGTTTAGAGCGCTTACAGCGCCAGCAAACGCTGTTTTGAACGCCTTAATACAAGCCTTACCTACTTGTTAGGAAATGCATGTGTAACATTACAAACATGATAAAACAGCTTGTTATCACATCCAAACACTGTTTTAGAACAAAATATGAGTTTTCAGTTCATTCTTCAAAAGTTGCACTTTTGCTCCAAGTTATGCTCAGAAACACTGTTTAGAGCGCTTACAGCGCCAGCAAACGCTGTTTTTGAACGCCTTAATGCAAGCCTTACCTACTTGTTAGGAAATGCATGTGTAACATTACAAACATGATAAAACAGCTTGTTAGCACATCCAAACACTGTTTTAGAACAAAATATGAGTTTTCAGTTCATTCTTCAAAAGTTGCACTTTTGCTCCAAGTTATGCTCAGAAACACTGTTTAGAGCGCTTACAGCGCCAGCAAACGCTGTTTTGAACGCCTTAATGCAAGCCTTACCTACTTGTTAGGAAATGCATGTGTAACATTACAAACATGATAAAACAGCTTGTTATCACATCCAAACACTGTTTTAGAACAAAATATGAGTTTTCAGTTCATTCTTCAAAAGTTGCACTTTTGCTCCAAGTTATGCTCAGAAACACTGTTTAGAGCGCTTACAGCGCCAGCAAACGCTGTTTTGAACGCCTTAATGCAAGCCTTACCTACTTGTTAGGAAATGCATGTGTAACATTACAAACATGATTAAAACAGCTTGTTATCACATCCAAACACTGTTTTAGAACAAAATATGAGTTTTCAGTTCATTCTTCAAAAGTTGCACTTTTGCTCCAAGTTATGCTCAGAAACACTGTTTAGAGCGCTTACAGCGCCAGCAAACGCTGTTTTGAACGCCTTAATACAAGCCTTACCTACCTGTTAGGAAATGCATGTGTAACATTACAAACATGATAAAACAGCTTGTTATCACATCCAAACACTGTTTTAGAACAAAATATGAGTTTTCAGTTCATTCTTCAAAAGTTGCACTTTTGCTCCAAGTTATGCTCAGAAACACTGTTTAGAGCGCTTACAGCGCCAGCAAACGCTGTTTGAACGCCTTAATGCAAGACTTACTACTTGTTAGAAAATGGATGTGTAACATTACAAACATGATAAAACAGCTTGTTATCACATCCAAACACTGTTTTCATTCAAAATATGAGTTTTCTTTTCATTCTTGAAAAGTTGCACTTTTGCTCCAAGTTATGCTCAGAAACACTGTTTAGAGCGCTTACAGCGCCAGCAAACGCTGTTTTGAACGCCTTAATACAAGCCTTACCTACTTGTTAGGAAATGCATGTGTAACATTACAAACATGATAAAACAGCTTGTTATCACATCCAAACACTGTTTTAGAACAAAATATGAGTTTTCAGTTCATTCTTCAAAAGTTGCACTTTTTGCTCCAAGTTATGCTCAGAAACACTGTTTAGAGCGCTTACAGCGCCAGCAAACGCTGTTTTGAACGCCTTAATGCAAGCCTTACCTACTTGTTAGGAAATGCATGTGTAACATTACAAACATGATAAAACAGCTTGTTAGCACATCCAAACACTGTTTTAGAACAAAATATGAGTTTTCAGTTCATTCTTCAAAAGTTGCACTTTTGCTCCAAGTTATGCTCAGAAACACTGTTTAGAGCGCTTACAGCGCCAGCAAACGCTGTTTTGAACGCCTTAATGCAAGCCTTACCTACTTGTTAGGAAATGCATGTGTAACATTACAAACATGATAAAACAGCTTGTTATCACATCCAAACACTGTTTTAGAACAAAATATGAGTTTTCAGTTCATTCTTCAAAAGTTGCACTTTTGCTCCAAGTTATGCTCAGAAACACTGTTTAGAGCGCTTACAGCGCCAGCAAACGCTGTTTTGAACGCCTTAATGCAAGCCTTACCTACTTGTTAGGAAATGCATGTGTAACATTACAAACATGATAAAACAGCTTATCACATCCAAACACTGTTTTAGAACAAAATATGAGTTTTCAGTTCATTCTTCAAAAGTTGCACTTTTGCTCCAAGTTATGCTCAGAAACACTGTTTAGAGCGCTTACAGCGCCAGCAAACGCTGTTTTGAACGCCTTAATACAAGCCTTACCTACCTGTTAGGAAATGCATGTGTAACATTACAAACATGATAAAACAGCTTGTTATCACATCCAAACACTGTTTTAGAACAAAATATGAGTTTTCAGTTCATTCTTCAAAAGTTGCACTTTTGCTCCAAGTTATGCTCAGAAACACTGTTTAGAGCGCTTACAGCGCCAGCAAACGCTGTTTTGAACGCCTTAATGCAAGACTTACTACTTGTTAGAAAATGGATGTGTAACATTACAAACATGATAAAACAGCTTGTTATCACATCCAAACACTGTTTTCATTCAAAATATGAGTTTTCTTTTCATTCTTGAAAAGTTGCACTTTTGCTCCAAGTTATGCTCAGAAACACTGTTTAGAGCGCTTACAGCGCCAGCAAACGCTGTTTTGAACGCCTTAATACAAGCCTTACCTACTTGTTAGGAAATGCATGTGTAACATTACAAACATGATAAAACAGCTTGTTATCACATCCAAACACTGTTTTAGAACAAAATATGAGTTTTCAGTTCATTCTTCAAAAGTTGCACTTTTGCTCCAAGTTATGCTCAGAAACACTGTTTAGAGCGCTTACAGCGCCAGCAAACGCTGTTTTGAACGCCTTAATGCAAGCCTTACCTACTTGTTAGGAAATGCATGTGTAACATTACAAACATGATAAAACAGCTTGTTAGCACATCCAAACACTGTTTTAGAACAAAATATGAGTTTTCAGTTCATTCTTCAAAAGTTGCACTTTTGCTCCAAGTTATGCTCAGAAACACTGTTTAGAGCGCTTACAGCGCCAGCAAACGCTGTTTTGAACGCCTTAATGCAAGCCTTACCTACTTGTTAGGAAATGCATGTGTAACATTACAAACATGATAAAACAGCTTGTTATCACATCCAAACACTGTTTTAGAACAAAATATGAGTTTTCAGTTCATTCTTCAAAAGTTGCACTTTTGCTCCAAGTTATGCTCAGAAACACTGTTTAGAGCGCTTACAGCGCCAGCAAACGCTGTTTTGAACGCCTTAATGCAAGCCTTACCTACTTGTTAGGAAATGCATGTGTAACATTACAAACATGATAAAACAGCTTGTTATCACATCCAAACACTGTTTTAGAACAAAATATGAGTTTTTAGTTCATTCTTCAAAAGTTGCACTTTTGCTCCAAGTTATGCTCAGAAACACTGTTTAGAGCGCTTACAGCGCCAGCAAACGCTGTTTTGAACGCCTTAATGCAAGCCTTACCTACTTGTTAGGAAATGCATGTGTAACATTACAAACATGATAAAACAGCTTGTTATCACATCCAAACACTGTTTTAGAACAAAATATGAGTTTTCAGTTCATTCTTCAAAAGTTGCACTTTTGCTCCAAGTTATGCTCAGAAACACTGTTTTAGAGCGCTTACAGCGCCAGCAAACGCTGTTTTGAACGCCTTAATGCAAGACTTACTACTTGTTAGAAAATGGATGTGTAACATTACAAACATGATAAAACAGCTTGTTATCACATCCAAACACTGTTTTCATTCAAAATATGAGTTTTCTTTTCATTCTTGAAAAGTTGCACTTTTGCTCCAAGTTATGCTCAGAAACACTGTTTAGAGCGCTTACAGCGCCAGCAAACGCTGTTTTGAACGCCTTAATACAAGCCTTACCTACTTGTTAGGAAATGCATGTGTAACATTACAAACATGATAAAACAGCTTGTTATCACATCCAAACACTGTTTTAGAACAAAATATGAGTTTTCAGTTCATTCTTCAAAAGTTCCACTTTTGCTCCAAGTTATGCTCAGAAACACTGTTTAGAGCGCTTACAGCGCCAGCAAACGCTGTTTTGAACGCCTTAATGCAAGCCTTACCTACTTGTTAGGAAATGCATGTGTAACATTACAAACATGATAAAACAGCTTGTTATCACATCCAAACACTGTTTTAGAACAAAATATGAGTTTTTAGTTCATTCTTCAAAAGTTGCACTTTTGCTCCAAGTTATGCTCAGAAACACTGTTTAGAGCGCTTACAGCGCCAGCAAACGCTGTTTTGAACGCCTTAATGCAAGCCCTTACCTACTTGTTAGGAAATGCATGTGTAACATTACAAACATGATAAAACAGCTTGTTATCACATCCAAACACTGTTTTAGAACAAAATATGAGTTTTTAGTTCATTCTTCAAAAGTTGCACTTTTGCTCCAAGTTATGCTCAGAAACACTGTTTAGAGCGCTTACAGCGCCAGCAAACGCTGTTTTGAACGCCTTAATGCAAGCCTTACCTACTTGTTAGGAAATGCATGTGTAACATTACAAACATGATAAAACAGCTTGTTATCACATCCAAACACTGTTTTAGAACAAAATATGAGTTTTCAGTTCATTCTTCAAAAGTTGCACTTTTGCTCCAAGTTATGCTCAGAAACACTGTTTAGAGCGCTTACAGCGCCAGCAAACGCTGTTTTGAACGCCTTAATGCAAGACTTACTACTTGTTAGAAAATGGATGTGTAACATTACAAACATGATAAAACAGCTTGTTATCACATCCAAACACTGTTTTCATTCAAAATATGAGTTTTCTTTTCATTCTTGAAAAGTTGCACTTTTGCTCCAAGTTATGCTCAGAAACACTGTTTAGAGCGCTTACAGCGCCAGCAAACGCTGTTTTGAACGCCTTAATACAAGCCTTACCTACTTGTTAGGAAATGCATGTGTAACATTACAAACATGATAAAACAGCTTGTTATCACATCCAAACACTGTTTTAGAACAAAATATGAGTTTTCAGTTCATTCTTCAAAAGTTGCACTTTTGCTCCAAGTTATGCTCAGAAACACTGTTTAGAGCGCTTACAGCGCCAGCAAACGCTGTTTTGAACGCCTTAATGCAAGCCTTACCTACTTGTTAGGAAATGCATGTGTAACATTACAAACATGATAAAACAGCTTGTTATCACATCCAAACACTGTTTTAGAACAAAATATGAGTTTTCAGTTCATTCTTCAAAAGTTGCACTTTTGCTCCAAGTTATGCTCAGAAACACTGTTTAGAGCGCTTACAGCGCCAGCAAACGCTGTTTTGAACGCCTTAATGCAAGCCTTACCTACTTGTTAGGAAATGCATGTGTAACATTACAAACATGATAAAACAGCTTGTTATCACATCCAAACACTGTTTTAGAACAAAATATGAGTTTTTAGTTCATTCTTCAAAAGTTGCACTTTTGCTCCAAGTTATGCTCAGAAACACTGTTTAGAGCGCTTACAGCGCCAGCAAACGCTGTTTTGAACGCCTTAATGCAAGCCTTACCTACTTGTTAGGAAATGCATGTGTAACATTACAAACATGATAAAACAGCTTGTTATCACATCCAAACACTGTTTTAGAACAAAATATGAGTTTTCAGTTCATTCTTCAAAAGTTGCACTTTTGCTCCAAGTTATGCTCAGAAACACTGTTTAGAGCGCTTACAGCGCCAGCAAACGCTGTTTTGAACGCCTTAATGCAAGACTTACTACTTGTTAGAAAATGGATGTGTAACATTACAAACATGATAAAACAGCTTGTTATCACATCCAAACACTGTTTTCATTCAAAATATGAGTTTTCTTTTCATTCTTGAAAAGTTGCACTTTTGCTCCAAGTTATGCTCAGAAACACTGTTTAGAGCGCTTACAGCGCCAGCAAACGCTGTTTTGAACGCCTTAATGCAAGCCTTACCTACTTGTTAGGAAATGCATGTGTAACATTACAAACATGATAAAACAGCTTGTTATCACATCCAAACACTGTTTTAGAACAAAATATGAGTTTTCAGTTCATTCTTCAAAAGTTGCACTTTTGCTCCAAGTTATGCTCAGAAACACTGTTTAGAGCGCTTACAGCGCCAGCAAACGCTGTTTTGAACGCCTTAATGCAAGACTTACTACTTGTTAGAAAATGGATGTGTAACATTACAAACATGATAAAACAGCTTGTTATCACATCCAAACACTGTTTTCATTCAAAATATGAGTTTTCTTTTCATTCTTGAAAAGTTGCACTTTTGCTCCAAGTTATGCTCAGAAACACTGTTTAGAGCGCTTACAGCGCCAGCAAACGCTGTTTTGAACGCCTTAATACAAGCCTTACCTACTTGTTAGGAAATGCATGTGTAACATTACAAACATGATAAAACAGCTTGTTATCACATCCAAACACTGTTTTCATTCAAAATATGAGTTTTCTTTTCATTCTTGAAAAGTTGCACTTTTGCTCCAAGTTATGCTCAGAAACACTGTTTAGAGCGCTTACAGCGCCAGCAAACGCTGTTTTGAACGCCTTAATGCAAGCCTTACCTACTTGTTAGGAAATGCATGTGTAACATTACAAACATGATAAAACAGCTTGTTATCACATCCAAACACTGTTTTAGAACAAAATATGAGTTTTCAGTTCATTCTTCAAAAGTTGCACTTTTGCTCCAAGTTATGCTCAGAAACACTGTTTAGAGCGCTTACAGCGCCAGCAAACGCTGTTTTGAACGCCTTAATGCAAGACTTACTACTTGTTAGAAAATGGATGTGTAACATTACAAACATGATAAAACAGCTTGTTATCACATCCAAGCACTGTTTTCATTCAAAATATGAGTTTTCTTTTCATTCTTGAAAAGTTGCACTTTTGCTCCAAGTTATGCTCAGAAACACTGTTTAGAGCGCTTACAGCGCCAGCAAACGCTGTTTTGAACGCCTTAATACAAGCCTTACCTACTTGTTAGGAAATGCATGTGTAACATTACAAACATGATAAAACAGCTTGTTATCACATCCAAACACTGTTTTCATTCAAAATATGAGTTTTCTTTTCATTCTTGAAAAGTTGCACTTTTGCTCCAAGTTATGCTCAGAAACACTGTTTAGAGCGCTTACAGCGCCAGCAAACGCTGTTTTGAACGCCTTAATGCAAGCCTTACCTACTTGTTAGGAAATGCATGTGTAACATTACAAACATGATAAAACAGCTTGTTATCACATCCAAACACTGTTTTAGAACAAAATATGAGTTTTCAGTTCATTCTTCAAAAGTTGCACTTTTGCTCCAAGTTATGCTCAGAAACACTGTTTAGAGCGCTTACAGCGCCAGCAAACGCTGTTTTGAACGCCTTAATGCAAGACTTACTACTTGTTAGAAAATGGATGTGTAACATTACAAACATGATAAAACAGCTTGTTATCACATCCAAGCACTGTTTTCATTCAAAATATGAGTTTTCTTTTCATTCTTGAAAAGTTGCACTTTTGCTCCAAGTTATGCTCAGAAACACTGTTTAGAGCGCTTACAGCGCCAGCAAACGCTGTTTTGAACGCCTTAATACAAGCCTTACCTACTTGTTAGGAAATGCATGTGTAACATTACAAACATGATAAAACAGCTTGTTATCACATCCAAACACTGTTTTCATTCAAAATATGAGTTTTCTTTTCATTCTTGAAAAGTTGCACTTTTGCTCCAAGTTATGCTCAGAAACACTGTTTAGAGCGCTTACAGCGCCAGCAAACGCTGTTTTGAACGCCTTAATGCAAGCCTTACCTACTTGTTAGGAAATGCATGTGTAACATTACAAACATGATAAAACAGCTTGTTATCACATCCAAACACTGTTTTAGAACAAAATATGAGTTTTCAGTTCATTCTTCAAAAGTTGCACTTTTGCTCCAAGTTATGCTCAGAAACACTGTTTAGAGCGCTTACAGCGCCAGCAAACGCTGTTTTGAACGCCTTAATGCAAGACTTACTACTTGTTAGAAAATGGATGTGTAACATTACAAACATGATAAAACAGCTTGTTATCACATCCAAGCACTGTTTTCATTCAAAATATGAGTTTTCTTTTCATTCTTCAAAAGTTGCACTTTTGCCACAAGTTAGGCTCAGAAACACTGTTTAGAGCTCTTACAACGCCAGCAAACGCTGTTTTGAACGCCTTAATGCAAGCCTTACTACTTGTTAGGAAATGCATGTGTAACATTACAAACATGATAAAACAGCTTGTTATCACATCCAAACACTGTTTTAGAACAAAATATGAGTTTTCAGTTCATTCTTCAAAAGTTGCACTTTTGCTCCAAGTTATGCTCAGAAACACTGTTTAGAGCGCTTACAGCGCCAGCAAACGCTGTTTTGAACGCCTTAATGCAAGCCTTACCTACTTGTTAGGAAATGCATGTGTAACATTACAAACATGATAAAACAGCTTGTTATCACATCCAAACACTGTTTTAGAACAAAATATGAGTTTTTAGTTCATTCTTCAAAAGTTTGCACTTTTGCTCCAAGTTATGCTCAGAAACACTGTTTAGAGCGCTTACAGCGCCAGCAAACGCTGTTTTGAACGCCTTAATGCAAAGCCTTACCTACTTGTTAGGAAAATGCATGTGTAACATTTACAAACATGATAAAAACAGCTTGTTATCACATCCAAACACTGTTTTAGAACAAAATATGAGTTTTTCAGTTCATTCTTCAAAAGTTGCACTTTTGCTCCAAGTTATGCTCAGAAACACTGTTTAGAGCGCTTACAGCGCCAGCAAACGCTGTTTTTGAACGCCTTAATGCAAGACTTACTACTTGTTAGAAAATGGATGTGTAACATTACAAATGTGTAACATTACAAACATGATAAAACAGCTTGTTATCACATCCAAACACTGTTTTCATTCAAAATATGAGTTTTCTTTTCATTCTTGAAAAGTTGCACTTTTGCTCCAAGTTATGCTCAGAAACACTGTTTAGAGCGCTTACAGCGCCAGCAAACGCTGTTTTGAACGCCTTAATGCAAGCCTTACCTACTTGTTAGGAAATGCATGTGTAACATTACAAACATGATAAAACAGCTTGTTATCACATCCAAACACTGTTTTAGAACAAAATATGAGTTTTCAGTTCATTCTTCAAAAGTTGCACTTTTGCTCCAAGTTATGCTCAGAAACACTGTTTAGAGCGCTTACAGCGCCAGCAAACGCTGTTTTGAACGCCTTAATGCAAGACTTACTACTTGTTAGAAAATGGATGTGTAACATTACAAACATGATAAAACAGCTTGTTATCACATCCAAACACTGTTTTCATTCAAAATATGAGTTTTCTTTTCATTCTTGAAAAGTTGCACTTTTGCTCCAAGTTATGCTCAGAAACACTGTTTAGAGCGCTTACAGCGCCAGCAAACGCTGTTTTGAACGCCTTAATGCAAGCCTTACCTACTTGTTAGGAAATGCATGTGTAACATTACAAACATGATAAAAAAAACAGCTTGTTATCACATCCAAACACTGTTTTAGAACAAAATATGAGTTTTTAGTTCATTCTTCAAAAGTTGCACTTTTGCTCCAAGTTATGCTCAGAAACACTGTTTAGAGCGCTTACAGCGCCAGCAAACGCTGTTTTGAACGCCTTAATGCAAGCCTTACCTACTTGTTAGAAAATGGATGTGTAACATTACAAACATGATAAAACAGCTTGTTATCACATCCAAACACTGTTTTAGAACAAAATATGAGTTTTTAGTTCATTCTTCAAAAGTTGCACTTTTGCTCCAAGTTATGCTCAGAAACACTGTTTAGAGCGCTTACAGCGCCAGCAAACGCTGTTTTGAACGCCTTAATACAAGCCTTACCTACTTGTTAGGAAATGCATGTGTAACATTACAAACATGATAAAACAGCTTGTTATCACATCCAAACACTGTTTTAGAACAAAATATGAGTTTTCAGTTCATTCTTCAAAAGTTGCACTTTTGCTCCAAGTTATGCTCAGAAACACTGTTTAGAGCGCTTACAGCGCCAGCAAACGCTGTTTTGAACGCCTTAATGCAAGCCTTACCTACTTGTTAGGAAATGCATGTGTAACATTACAAACATGATAAAACAGCTTGTTATCACATCCAAACACTGTTTTAGAACAAAATATGAGTTTTCAGTTCATTCTTGAAAAGTTGCACTTTTGCTCCAAGTTATGCTCAGAAACACTGTTTAGAGCGCTTACAGCGCCAGCAAACGCTGTTTTGAACGCCTTAATACAAGCCTTACCTACTTGTTAGGAAATGCATGTGTAACATTACAAACATGATAAAACAGCTTGTTATCACATCCAAACACTGTTTTAGAACAAAATATGAGTTTTCAGTTCATTCTTCAAAAGTTGCACTTTTGCTCCAAGTTATGCTCAGAAACACTGTTTAGAGCGCTTACAGCGCCAGCAAACGCTGTTTTGAACGCCTTAATGCAAGCCTTACCTACTTGTTAGGAAATGCATGTGTAACATTACAAACATGATAAAACAGCTTGTTATCACATCCAAACACTGTTTTAGAACAAAATATGAGTTTTCAGTTCATTCTTCAAAAGTTGCACTTTTGCTCCAAGTTATGCTCAGAAACACTGTTTAGAGCGCTTACAGCGCCAGCAAACGCTGTTTTGAACGCCTTAATGCAAGCCTTACCTACTTGTTAGGAAATGCATGTGTAACATTACAAACATGATAAAACAGCTTGTTATCACATCCAAACACTGTTTTAGAACAAAATATGAGTTTTTAGTTCATTCTTCAAAAGTTGCACTTTTGCTCCAAGTTATGCTCAGAAACACTGTTTAGAGCGCTTACAGCGCCAGCAAACGCTGTTTTGAACGCCTTAATGCAAGCCTTACCTACTTGTTAGGAAATGCATGTGTAACATTACAAACATGATAAAACAGCTTGTTATCACATCCAAACACTGTTTTAGAACAAAATATGAGTTTTCAGTTCATTCTTCAAAAGTTGCACTTTTGCTCCAAGTTATGCTCAGAAACACTGTTTAGAGCGCTTACAGCGCCAGCAAACGCTGTTTTGAACGCCTTAATGCAAGACTTACTACTTGTTAGAAAATGGATGTGTAACATTACAAACATGATAAAACAGCTTGTTATCACATCCAAACACTGTTTTAGAACAAAATATGAGTTTTCTTTTCATTCTTGAAAAGTTGCACTTTTGCTCCAAGTTATGCTCAGAAACACTGTTTAGAGCGCTTACAGCGCCAGCAAACGCTGTTTTGAACGCCTTAATGCAAGCCTTACCTACTTGTTAGGAAATGCATGTGTAACATTACAAACATGATAAAACAGCTTGTTATCACATCCAAACACTGTTTTAGAACAAAATATGAGTTTTTAGTTCATTCTTCAAAAGTTGCACTTTTGCTCCAAGTTATGCTCAGAAACACTGTTTAGAGCGCTTACAGCGCCAGCAAACGCTGTTTTGAACGCCTTAATGCAAGCCTTACCTACTTGTTAGGAAATGCATGTGTAACATTACAAACATGATAAAACAGCTTGTTATCACATCCAAACACTGTTTTAGAACAAAATATGAGTTTTTAGTTCATTCTTCAAAAGTTGCACTTTTGCTCCAAGTTATGCTCAGAAACACTGTTTAGAGCGCTTACAGCGCCAGCAAACGCTGTTTTGAACGCCTTAATGCAAGCCTTACCTACTTGTTAGGAAATGCATGTGTAACATTACAAACATGATAAAACAGCTTGTTATCACATCCAAACACTGTTTTAGAACAAAATATGAGTTTTCAGTTCATTCTTCAAAAGTTGCACTTTTGCTCCAAGTTATGCTCAGAAACACTGTTTAGAGCGCTTACAGCGCCAGCAAACGCTGTTTTGAACGCCTTAATGCAAGACTTACTACTTGTTAGAAAATGGATGTGTAACATTACAAACATGATAAAACAGCTTGTTATCACATCCAAACACTGTTTTCATTCAAAATATGAGTTTTCTTTTCATTCTTGAAAAGTTGCACTTTTGCTCCAAGTTATGCTCAGAAACACTGTTTAGAGCGCTTACAGCGCCAGCAAACGCTGTTTTGAACGCCTTAATGCAAGCCTTACCTACTTGTTAGGAAATGCATGTGTAACATTACAAACATGATAAAACAGCTTGTTATCACATCCAAACACTGTTTTAGAACAAAATATGAGTTTTTAGTTCATTCTTCAAAAGTTGCACTTTTGATCCAAGTTATGCTCAGAAACACTGTTTAGAGCGCTTACAGCGCCAGCAAACGCTGTTTTGAACGCCTTAATGCAAGCCTTACCTACTTGTTAGAAAATGGATGTGTAACATTACAAACATGATAAAACAGCTTGTTATCACATCCAAACACTGTTTTAGAACAAAATATGAGTTTTTAGTTCATTCTTCAAAAGTTGCACTTTTGCTCCAAGTTATGCTCAGAAACACTGTTTAGAGCGCTTACAGCGCCAGCAAACGCTGTTTTGAACGCCTTAATACAAGCCTTACCTACTTGTTAGGAAATGCATGTGTAACATTACAAACATGATAAAACAGCTTGTTATCACATCCAAACACTGTTTTAGAACAAAATATGAGTTTTCAGTTCATTCTTCAAAAGTTGCACTTTTGCTCCAAGTTATGCTCAGAAACACTGTTTAGAGCGCTTACAGCGCCAGCAAACGCTGTTTTGAACGCCTTAATGCAAGCCTTACCTACTTGTTAGGAAATGCATGTGTAACATTACAAACATGATAAAACAGCTTGTTATCACATCCAAACACTGTTTTAGAACAAAATATGAGTTTTCAGTTCATTCTTGAAAAGTTGCACTTTTGCTCCAAGTTATGCTCAGAAACACTGTTTAGAGCGCTTACAGCGCCAGCAAACGCTGTTTTGAACGCCTTAATACAAGCCTTACCTACTTGTTAGGAAATGCATGTGTAACATTACAAACATGATAAAACAGCTTGTTATCACATCCAAACACTGTTTTAGAACAAAATATGAGTTTTCAGTTCATTCTTCAAAAGTTGCACTTTTGCTCCAAGTTATGCTCAGAAACACTGTTTAGAGCGCTTACAGCGCCAGCAAACGCTGTTTTGAACGCCTTAATGCAAGCCTTACCTACTTGTTAGGAAATGCATGTGTAACATTACAAACATGATAAAACAGCTTGTTATCACATCCAAACACTGTTTTAGAACAAAATATGAGTTTTCAGTTCATTCTTCAAAAGTTGCACTTTTGCTCCAAGTTATGCTCAGAAACACTGTTTAGAGCGCTTACAGCGCCAGCAAACGCTGTTTTGAACGCCTTAATGCAAGCCTTACCTACTTGTTAGGAAATGCATGTGTAACATTACAAACATGATAAAACAGCTTGTTATCACATCCAAACACTGTTTTAGAACAAAATATGAGTTTTTAGTTCATTCTTCAAAAGTTGCACTTTTGCTCCAAGTTATGCTCAGAAACACTGTTTAGAGCGCTTACAGCGCCAGCAAACGCTGTTTTGAACGCCTTAATGCAAGCCTTACCTACTTGTTAGGAAATGCATGTGTAACATTACAAACATGATAAAACAGCTTGTTATCACATCCAAACACTGTTTTCATTCAAAATATGAGTTTTCTTTTCATTCTTGAAAAGTTGCACTTTTGCTCCAAGTTATGCTCAGAAACACTGTTTAGAGCGCTTACAGCGCCAGCAAACGCTGTTTTGAACGCCTTAATGCAAGCCTTACCTACTTGTTAGGAAATGCATGTGTAACATTACAAACATGATAAAACAGCTTGTTATCACATCCAAACACTGTTTTAGAACAAAATATGAGTTTTTAGTTCATTCTTCAAAAGTTGCACTTTTGCTCCAAGTTATGCTCAGAAACACTGTTTAGAGCGCTTACAGCGCCAGCAAACGCTGTTTTGAACGCCTTAATGCAAGCCTTACCTACTTGTTAGGAAATGCATGTGTAACATTACAAACATGATAAAACAGCTTGTTATCACATCCAAACACTGTTTTAGAACAAAATATGAGTTTTTAGTTCATTCTTCAAAAGTTGCACTTTTGCTCCAAGTTATGCTCAGAAACACTGTTTAGAGCGCTTACAGCGCCAGCAAACGCTGTTTTGAACGCCTTAATGCAAGCCTTACCTACTTGTTAGGAAATGCATGTGTAACATTACAAACATGATAAAACAGCTTGTTATCACATCCAAACACTGTTTTAGAACAAAATATGAGTTTTCAGTTCATTCTTCAAAAGTTGCACTTTTGCTCCAAGTTATGCTCAGAAACACTGTTTAGAGCGCTTACAGCGCCAGCAAACGCTGTTTTGAACGCCTTAATGCAAGACTTACTACTTGTTAGAAAATGGATGTGTAACATTACAAACATGATAAAACAGCTTGTTATCACATCCAAACACTGTTTTCATTCAAAATATGAGTTTTCTTTTCATTCTTGAAAAGTTGCACTTTTGCTCCAAGTTATGCTCAGAAACACTGTTTAGAGCGCTTACAGCGCCAGCAAACGCTGTTTTGAACGCCTTAATACAAGCCTTACCTACTTGTTAGGAAATGCATGTGTAACATTACAAACATGATAAAACAGCTTGTTATCACATCCAAACACTGTTTTAGAACAAAATATGAGTTTTCAGTTCATTCTTCAAAAGTTGCACTTTTGCTCCAAGTTATGCTCAGAAACACTGTTTAGAGCGCTTACAGCGCCAGCAAACGCTGTTTTGAACGCCTTAATGCAAGCCTTACCTACTTGTTAGGAAATGCATGTGTAACATTACAAACATGATAAAACAGCTTGTTATCACATCCAAACACTGTTTTAGAACAAAATATGAGTTTTTAGTTCATTCTTCAAAAGTTGCACTTTTGCTCCAAGTTATGCTCAGAAACACTGTTTAGAGCGCTTACAGCGCCAGCAAACGCTGTTTTGAACGCCTTAATGCAAGCCTTACCTACTTGTTAGGAAATGCATGTGTAACATTACAAACATGATAAAACAGCTTGTTATCACATCCAAACACTGTTTTAGAACAAAATATGAGTTTTTAGTTCATTCTTCAAAAGTTGCACTTTTGCTCCAAGTTATGCTCAGAAACACTGTTTAGAGCGCTTACAGCGCCAGCAAACGCTGTTTTGAACGCCTTAATGCAAGCCTTACCTACTTGTTAGGAAATGCATGTGTAACATTACAAACATGATAAAACAGCTTGTTATCACATCCAAACACTGTTTTAGAACAAAATATGAGTTTTCAGTTCATTCTTCAAAAGTTGCACTTTTGCTCCAAGTTATGCTCAGAAACACTGTTTAGAGCGCTTACAGCGCCAGCAAACGCTGTTTTGAACGCCTTAATGCAAGACTTACTACTTGTTAGAAAATGGATGTGTAACATTACAAACATGATAAAACAGCTTGTTATCACATCCAAACACTGTTTTCATTCAAAATATGAGTTTTCTTTTCATTCTTGAAAAGTTGCACTTTTGCTCCAAGTTATGCTCAGAAACACTGTTTAGAGCGCTTACAGCGCCAGCAAACGCTGTTTTGAACGCCTTAATGCAAGCCTTACCTACTTGTTAGGAAATGCATGTGTAACATTACAAACATGATAAAACAGCTTGTTATCACATCCAAACACTGTTTTAGAACAAAATATGAGTTTTCAGTTCATTCTTCAAAAGTTGCACTTTTGCTCCAAGTTATGCTCAGAAACACTGTTTAGAGCGCTTACAGCGCCAGCAAACGCTGTTTTGAACGCCTTAATGCAAGCCTTACCTACTTGTTAGGAAATGCATGTGTAACATTACAAACATGATAAAACAGCTTGTTATCACATCCAAACACTGTTTTAGAACAAAATATGAGTTTTCAGTTCATTCTTCAAAAGTTGCACTTTTGCTCCAAGTTATGCTCAGAAACACTGTTTAGAGCGCTTACAGCGCCAGCAAAACGCTGTTTTGAACGCCTTAATGCAAGCCTTACCTACTTGTTAGGAAATGCATGTGTAACATTACAAACATGATAAAACAGCTTGTTATCACATCCAAACACTGTTTTAGAACAAAATATGAGTTTTTAGTTCATTCTTCAAAAGTTGCACTTTTGCTCCAAGTTATGCTCAGAAACACTGTTTAGAGCGCTTACAGCGCCAGCAAACGCTGTTTTGAACGCCTTAATGCAAGCCTTACCTACTTGTTAGGAAATGCATGTGTAACATTACAAACATGATAAAACAGCTTGTTATCACATCCAAACACTGTTTTAGAACAAAATATGAGTTTTCAGTTCATTCTTCAAAAGTTGCACTTTTGCTCCAAGTTATGCTCAGAAACACTGTTTAGAGCGCTTACAGCGCCAGCAAACGCTGTTTTGAACGCCTTAATGCAAGACTTACTACTTGTTAGAAAATGGATGTGTAACATTACAAACATGATAAAACAGCTTGTTATCACATCCAAACACTGTTTTCATTCAAAATATGAGTTTTCTTTTCATTCTTGAAAAGTTGCACTTTTGCTCCAAGTTATGCTCAGAAACACTGTTTAGAGCGCTTACAGCGCCAGCAAACGCTGTTTTGAACGCCTTAATGCAAGCCTTACCTACTTGTTAGGAAATGCATGTGTAACATTACAAACATGATAAAACAGCTTGTTATCACATCCAAACACTGTTTTAGAACAAAATATGAGTTTTCAGTTCATTCTTCAAAAGTTGCACTTTTGCTCCAAGTTATGCTCAGAAACACTGTTTAGAGCGCTTACAGCGCCAGCAAACGCTGTTTTGA
The DNA here is from genome assembly GCF_052324685.1 of Brachyhypopomus gauderio. Taxonomy (NCBI): domain Eukaryota; kingdom Metazoa; phylum Chordata; class Actinopteri; order Gymnotiformes; family Hypopomidae; genus Brachyhypopomus; species Brachyhypopomus gauderio. Next base: position 69,322 of record NW_027507151.1, read on the forward strand.
ACGCCTTAATGCAAGACTTACTACTTGTTAGAAAATGGATGTGTAACATTACAAACATGATAAAACAGCTTGTTATCACATCCAAACACTGTTTTCATTCAAAATATGAGTTTTCTTTTCATTCTTGAAAAGTTGCACTTTTGCTCCAAGTTATGCTCAGAAACACTGTTTAGAGCGCTTACAGCGCCAGCAAACGCTGTTTTGAACGCCTTAATACAAGCCTTACCTACTTGTTAGGAAATGCATGTGTAACATTACAAACATGATAAAACAGCTTGTTATCACATCCAAACACTGTTTTAGAACAAAATATGAGTTTTCAGTTCATTCTTCAAAAGTTGCACTTTTGCTCCAAGTTATGCTCAGAAACACTGTTTAGAGCGCTTACAGCGCCAGCAAACGCTGTTTTGAACGCCTTAATGCAAGCCTTACCTACTTGTTAGGAAATGCATGTGTAACATTACAAACATGATAAACAGCTTGTTATCACATCCAAACACTGTTTTAGAACAAAATATGAGTTTTTAGTTCATTCTTCAAAAGTTGCACTTTTGCTCCAAGTTATGCTCAGAAACACTGTTTAGAGCGCTTACAGCGCCAGCAAACGCTGTTTTGAACGCCTTAATGCAAGCCTTACCTACTTGTTAGGAAATGCATGTGTAACATTACAAACATGATAAAACAGCTTGTTATCACATCCAAACACTGTTTTAGAACAAAATATGAGTTTTTAGTTCATTCTTCAAAAGTTGCACTTTTGCTCCAAGTTATGCTCAGAAACACTGTTTAGAGCGCTTACAGCGCCAGCAAACGCTGTTTTGAACGCCTTAATGCAAGCCTTACCTACTTGTTAGGAAATGCATGTGTAACATTACAAACATGATAAAACAGCTTGTTATCACATCCAAACACTGTTTTAGAACAAAATATGAGTTTTCAGTTCATTCTTGAAAAGTTGCACTTTTGCTCCAAGTTATGCTCAGAAACACTGTTTAGAGCGCTTACAGCGCCAGCAAACGCTGTTTTGAACGCCTTAATGCAAGACTTACTACTTGTTAGAAAATGGATGTGTAACATTACAAACATGATAAAACAGCTTGTTATCACATCCAAACACTGTTTTCATTCAAAATATGAGTTTTCTTTTCATTCTTGAAAAGTTGCACTTTTGCTCCAAGTTATGCTCAGAAACACTGTTTAGAGCGCTTACAGCGCCAGCAAACGCTGTTTTGAACGCCTTAATACAAGCCTTACCTACTTGTTAGGAAATGCATGTGTAACATTACAAACATGATAAAACAGCTTGTTATCACATCCAAACACTGTTTTAGAACAAAATATGAGTTTTCAGTTCATTCTTCAAAAGTTGCACTTTTGCTCCAAGTTATGCTCAGAAACACTGTTTAGAGCGCTTACAGCGCCAGCAAACGCTGTTTTGAACGCCTTAATGCAAGCCTTACCTACTTGTTAGGAAATGCATGTGTAACATTACAAACATGATAAAACAGCTTGTTATCACATCCAAACACTGTTTTAGAACAAAATATGAGTTTTCAGTTCATTCTTGAAAAGTTGCACTTTTGCTCCAAGTTATGCTCAGAAACACTGTTTAGAGCGCTTACAGCGCCAGCAAACGCTGTTTTGAACGCCTTAATGCAAGACTTACTACTTGTTAGAAAATGGATGTGTAACATTACAAACATGATAAAACAGCTTGTTATCACATCCAAACACTGTTTTCATTCAAAATATGAGTTTTCTTTTCATTCTTGAAAAGTTGCACTTTTGCTCCAAGTTATGCTCAGAAACACTGTTTAGAGCGCTTACAGCGCCAGCAAACGCTGTTTTGAACGCCTTAATACAAGCCTTACCTACTTGTTAGGAAATGCATGTGTAACATTACAAACATGATAAAACAGCTTGTTATCACATCCAAACACTGTTTTAGAACAAAATATGAGTTTTCAGTTCATTCTTCAAAAGTTGCACTTTTGCTCCAAGTTATGCTCAGAAACACTGTTTAGAGCGCTTACAGCGCCAGCAAACGCTGTTTTGAACGCCTTAATGCAAGCCTTACCTACTTGTTAGGAAATGCATGTGTAACATTACAAACATGATAAAACAGCTTGTTATCACATCCAAACACTGTTTTAGAACAAAATATGAGTTTTCAGTTCATTCTTGAAAAGTTGCACTTTTGCTCCAAGTTATGCTCAGAAACACTGTTTAGAGCGCTTACAGCGCCAGCAAACGCTGTTTTGAACGCCTTAATGCAAGACTTACTACTTGTTAGAAAATGGATGTGTAACATTACAAACATGATAAAACAGCTTGTTATCACATCCAAACACTGTTTTCATTCAAAATATGAGTTTTCTTTTCATTCTTGAAAAGTTGCACTTTTGCTCCAAGTTATGCTCAGAAACACTGTTTAGAGCGCTTACAGCGCCAGCAAACGCTGTTTTGAACGCCTTAATACAAGCCTTACCTACTTGTTAGGAAATGCATGTGTAACATTACAAACATGATAAAACAGCTTGTTATCACATCCAAACACTGTTTTAGAACAAAATATGAGTTTTCAGTTCATTCTTCAAAAGTTGCACTTTTGCTCCAAGTTATGCTCAGAAACACTGTTTAGAGCGCTTACAGCGCCAGCAAACGCTGTTTTGAACGCCTTAATGCAAGACTTACTACTTGTTAGAAAATGGATGTGTAACATTACAAACATGATAAAACAGCTTGTTATCACATCCAAACACTGTTTTCATTCAAAATATGAGTTTTCTTTTCATTCTTGAAAAGTTGCACTTTTGCTCCAAGTTATGCTCAGAAACACTGTTTAGAGCGCTTACAGCGCCAGCAAACGCTGTTTTGAACGCCTTAATGCAAGCCTTACCTACTTGTTAGGAAATGCATGTGTAACATTACAAACATGATAAAACAGCTTGTTATCACATCCAAACACTGTTTTAGAACAAAATATGAGTTTTCAGTTCATTCTTCAAAAGTTGCACTTTTGCTCCAAGTTATGCTCAGAAACACTGTTTAGAGCGCTTACAGCGCCAGCAAACGCTGTTTTGAACGCCTTAATGCAAGACTTACTACTTGTTAGAAAATGGATGTGTAACATTACAAACATGATAAAACAGCTTGTTATCACATCCAAACACTGTTTTCATTCAAAATATGAGTTTTCTTTTCATTCTTGAAAAGTTGCACTTTTGCTCCAAGTTATGCTCAGAAACACTGTTTAGAGCGCTTACAGCGCCAGCAAACGCTGTTTTGAACGCCTTAATGCAAGCCTTACCTACTTGTTAGGAAATGCATGTGTAACATTACAAACATGATAAAACAGCTTGTTATCACATCCAAACACTGTTTTAGAACAAAATATGAGTTTTTAGTTCATTCTTCAAAAGTTGCACTTTTGCTCCAAGTTATGCTCAGAAACACTGTTTAGAGCGCTTACAGCGCCAGCAAACGCTGTTTTGAACGCCTTAATGCAAGCCTTACCTACTTGTTAGAAAATGGATGTGTAACATTACAAACATGATAAAACAGCTTGTTATCACATCCAAACACTGTTTTAGAACAAAATATGAGTTTTTAGTTCATTCTTCAAAAGTTGCACTTTTGCTCCAAGTTATGCTCAGAAACACTGTTTAGAGCGCTTACAGCGCCAGCAAACGCTGTTTTGAACGCCTTAATACAAGCCTTACCTACTTGTTAGGAAATGCATGTGTAACATTACAAACATGATAAAACAGCTTGTTATCACATCCAAACACTGTTTTAGAACAAAATATGAGTTTTCAGTTCATTCTTCAAAAGTTGCACTTTTGCTCCAAGTTATGCTCAGAAACACTGTTTAGAGCGCTTACAGCGCCAGCAAACGCTGTTTTGAACGCCTTAATGCAAGCCTTACCTACTTGTTAGGAAATGCATGTGTAACATTACAAACATGATAAAACAGCTTGTTATCACATCCAAACACTGTTTTAGAACAAAATATGAGTTTTCAGTTCATTCTTGAAAAGTTGCACTTTTGCTCCAAGTTATGCTCAGAAACACTGTTTAGAGCGCTTACAGCGCCAGCAAACGCTGTTTTGAACGCCTTAATGCAAGACTTACTACTTGTTAGAAAATGGATGTGTAACATTACAAACATGATAAAACAGCTTGTTATCACATCCAAACACTGTTTTCATTCAAAATATGAGTTTTCTTTTCATTCTTGAAAAGTTGCACTTTTGCTCCAAGTTATGCTCAGAAACACTGTTTAGAGCGCTTACAGCGCCAGCAAACGCTGTTTTGAACGCCTTAATACAAGCCTTACCTACCTGTTAGGAAATGCATGTGTAACATTACAAACATGATAAAACAGCTTGTTATCACATCCAAACACTGTTTTAGAACAAAATATGAGTTTTCAGTTCATTCTTCAAAAGTTGCACTTTTGCTCCAAGTTATGCTCAGAAACACTGTTTAGAGCGCTTACAGCGCCAGCAAACGCTGTTTTGAACGCCTTAATGCAAGACTTACTACTTGTTAGAAAATGGATGTGTAACATTACAAACATGATAAAACAGCTTGTTATCACATCCAAACACTGTTTTCATTCAAAATATGAGTTTTCTTTTCATTCTTGAAAAGTTGCACTTTTGCTCCAAGTTATGCTCAGAAACACTGTTTAGAGCGCTTACAGCGCCAGCAAACGCTGTTTTGAACGCCTTAATACAAGCCTTACCTACTTGTTAGGAAATGCATGTGTAACATTACAAACATGATAAAACAGCTTGTTATCACATCCAAACACTGTTTTAGAACAAAATATGAGTTTTCAGTTCATTCTTCAAAAGTTGCACTTTTGCTCCAAGTTATGCTCAGAAACACTGTTTAGAGCGCTTACAGCGCCAGCAAACGCTGTTTTGAACGCCTTAATGCAAGCCTTACCTACTTGTTAGGAAATGCATGTGTAACATTACAAACATGATAAAACAGCTTGTTAGCACATCCAAACACTGTTTTAGAACAAAATATGAGTTTTCAGTTCATTCTTCAAAAGTTGCACTTTTGCTCCAAGTTATGCTCAGAAACACTGTTTAGAGCGCTTACAGCGCCAGCAAACGCTGTTTTGAACGCCTTAATACAAGCCTTACCTACTTGTTAGGAAATGCATGTGTAACATTACAAACATGATAAAACAGCTTGTTATCACATCCAAACACTGTTTTAGAACAAAATATGAGTTTTCAGTTCATTCTTCAAAAGTTGCACTTTTGCTCCAAGTTATGCTCAGAAACACTGTTTAGAGCGCTTACAGCGCCAGCAAACGCTGTTTTGAACGCCTTAATGCAAGCCTTACCTACTTGTTAGGAAATGCATGTGTAACATTACAAACATGATAAAACAGCTTGTTATCACATCCAAACACTGTTTTAGAACAAAATATGAGTTTTTAGTTCATTCTTCAAAAGTTGCACTTTTGCTCCAAGTTATGCTCAGAAACACTGTTTAGAGCGCTTACAGCGCCAGCAAACGCTGTTTTGAACGCCTTAATGCAAGCCTTACCTACTTGTTAGGAAATGCATGTGTAACATTACAAACATGATAAAACAGCTTGTTATCACATCCAAACACTGTTTTAGAACAAAATATGAGTTTTCAGTTCATTCTTCAAAAGTTGCACTTTTGCTCCAAGTTATGCTCAGAAACACTGTTTAGAGCGCTTACAGCGCCAGCAAACGCTGTTTTGAACGCCTTAATGCAAGCCTTACCTACTTGTTAGGAAATGCATGTGTAACATTACAAACATGATAAAACAGCTTGTTATCACATCCAAACACTGTTTTAGAACAAAATATGAGTTTTTAGTTCATTCTTCAAAAGTTGCACTTTTGCTCCAAGTTATGCTCAGAAACACTGTTTAGAGCGCTTACAGCGCCAGCAAACGCTGTTTTGAACGCCTTAATGCAAGCCTTACCTACTTGTTAGGAAATGCATGTGTAACATTACAAACATGATAAAACAGCTTGTTATCACATCCAAACACTGTTTTAGAACAAAATATGAGTTTTCAGTTCATTCTTCAAAAGTTGCACTTTTGCTCCAAGTTATGCTCAGAAACACTGTTTAGAGCGCTTACAGCGCCAGCAAACGCTGTTTTGAACGCCTTAATGCAAGACTTACTACTTGTTAGAAAATGGATGTGTAACATTACAAACATGATAAAACAGCTTGTTATCACATCCAAACACTGTTTTCATTCAAAATATGAGTTTTCTTTTCATTCTTGAAAAGTTGCACTTTTGCTCCAAGTTATGCTCAGAAACACTGTTTAGAGCGCTTACAGCGCCAGCAAACGCTGTTTTGAACGCCTTAATACAAGCCTTACCTACTTGTTAGGAAATGCATGTGTAACATTACAAACATGATAAAACAGCTTGTTATCACATCCAAACACTGTTTTAGAACAAAATATGAGTTTTCAGTTCATTCTTCAAAAGTTGCACTTTTGCTCCAAGTTATGCTCAGAAACACTGTTTAGAGCGCTTACAGCGCCAGCAAACGCTGTTTTGAACGCCTTAATGCAAGCCTTACCTACCTGTTAGGAAATGCATGTGTAACATTACAAACATGATAAAACAGCTTGTTATCACATCCAAACACTGTTTTAGAACAAAATATGAGTTTTTAGTTCATTCTTCAAAAGTTGCACTTTTGCTCCAAGTTATGCTCAGAAACACTGTTTAGAGCGCTTACAGCGCCAGCAAACGCTGTTTTGAACGCCTTAATGCAAGCCTTACCTACTTGTTAGGAAATGCATGTGTAACATTACAAACATGATAAAACAGCTTGTTATCACATCCAAACACTGTTTTAGAACAAAATATGAGTTTTTAGTTCATTCTTCAAAAGTTGCACTTTTGCTCCAAGTTATGCTCAGAAACACTGTTTAGAGCGCTTACAGCGCCAGCAAACGCTGTTTTGAACGCCTTAATGCAAGCCTTACCTACTTGTTAGGAAATGCATGTGTAACATTACAAACATGATAAAACAGCTTGTTATCACATCCAAACACTGTTTTAGAACAAAATATGAGTTTTCAGTTCATTCTTCAAAAGTTGCACTTTTGCTCCAAGTTATGCTCAGAAACACTGTTTAGAGCGCTTACAGCGCCAGCAAACGCTGTTTTGAACGCCTTAATGCAAGACTTACTACTTGTTAGAAAATGGATGTGTAACATTACAAACATGATAAAACAGCTTGTTATCACATCCAAACACTGTTTTCATTCAAAATATGAGTTTTCTTTTCATTCTTGAAAAGTTGCACTTTTGCTCCAAGTTATGCTCAGAAACACTGTTTAGAGCGCTTACAGCGCCAGCAAACGCTGTTTTGAACGCCTTAATACAAGCCTTACCTACTTGTTAGGAAATGCATGTGTAACATTACAAACATGATAAAACAGCTTGTTATCACATCCAAACACTGTTTTAGAACAAAATATGAGTTTTCAGTTCATTCTTCAAAAGTTGCACTTTTGCTCCAAGTTATGCTCAGAAACACTGTTTAGAGCGCTTACAGCGCCAGCAAACGCTGTTTTGAACGCCTTAATGCAAGCCTTACCTACTTGTTAGGAAATGCATGTGTAACATTACAAACATGATAAAACAGCTTGTTATCACATCCAAACACTGTTTTAGAACAAAATATGAGTTTTCAGTTCATTCTTCAAAAGTTGCACTTTTGCTCCAAGTTATGCTCAGAAACACTGTTTAGAGCGCTTACAGCGCCAGCAAACGCTGTTTTGAACGCCTTAATGCAAGCCTTACCTACTTGTTAGGAAATGCATGTGTAACATTACAAACATGATAAAACAGCTTGTTATCACATCCAAACACTGTTTTAGAACAAAATATGAGTTTTTAGTTCATTCTTCAAAAGTTGCACTTTTGCTCCAAGTTATGCTCAGAAACACTGTTTAGAGCGCTTACAGCGCCAGCAAACGCTGTTTTGAACGCCTTAATGCAAGCCTTACCTACTTGTTAGGAAATGCATGTGTAACATTACAAACATGATAAAACAGCTTGTTATCACATCCAAACACTGTTTTAGAACAAAATATGAGTTTTCAGTTCATTCTTCAAAAGTTGCACTTTTGCTCCAAGTTATGCTCAGAAACACTGTTTAGAGCGCTTACAGCGCCAGCAAACGCTGTTTTGAACGCCTTAATGCAAGACTTACTACTTGTTAGAAAATGGATGTGTAACATTACAAACATGATAAAACAGCTTGTTATCACATCCAAACACTGTTTTCATTCAAAATATGAGTTTTCTTTTCATTCTTGAAAAGTTGCACTTTTGCTCCAAGTTATGCTCAGAAACACTGTTTAGAGCGCTTACAGCGCCAGCAAACGCTGTTTTGAACGCCTTAATGCAAGCCTTACCTACTTGTTAGGAAATGCATGTGTAACATTACAAACATGATAAAACAGCTTGTTATCACATCCAAACACTGTTTTAGAACAAAATATGAGTTTTCAGTTCATTCTTCAAAAGTTGCACTTTTGCTCCAAGTTATGCTCAGAAACACTGTTTAGAGCGCTTACAGCGCCAGCAAACGCTGTTTTGAACGCCTTAATGCAAGACTTACTACTTGTTAGAAAATGGATGTGTAACATTACAAACATGATAAAACAGCTTGTTATCACATCCAAACACTGTTTTCATTCAAAATATGAGTTTTCTTTTCATTCTTGAAAAGTTGCACTTTTGCTCCAAGTTATGCTCAGAAACACTGTTTAGAGCGCTTACAGCGCCAGCAAACGCTGTTTTGAACGCCTTAATACAAGCCTTACCTACTTGTTAGGAAATGCATGTGTAACATTACAAACATGATAAAACAGCTTGTTATCACATCCAAACACTGTTTTCATTCAAAATATGAGTTTTCTTTTCATTCTTGAAAAGTTGCACTTTTGCTCCAAGTTATGCTCAGAAACACTGTTTAGAGCGCTTACAGCGCCAGCAAACGCTGTTTTGAACGCCTTAATGCAAGCCTTACCTACTTGTTAGGAAATGCATGTGTAACATTACAAACATGATAAAACAGCTTGTTATCACATCCAAACACTGTTTTAGAACAAAATATGAGTTTTCAGTTCATTCTTGAAAAGTTGCACTTTTGCTCCAAGTTATGCTCAGAAACACTGTTTAGAGCGCTTACAGCGCCAGCAAACGCTGTTTTGAACGCCTTAATGCAAGACTTACTACTTGTTAGAAAATGGATGTGTAACATTACAAACATGATAAAACAGCTTGTTATCACATCCAAGCACTGTTTTCATTCAAAATATGAGTTTTCTTTTCATTCTTCAAAAGTTGCACTTTTGCCACAAGTTAGGCTCAGAAACACTGTTTAGAGCTCTTACAACGCCAGCAAACGCTGTTTTGAACGCCTTAATGCAAGCCTTACTACTTGTTAGGAAATGCATGTGTAACATTACAAACATGATAAAACAGCTTGTTATCACATCCAAACACTGTTTTAGAACAAAATATGAGTTTTCAGTTCATTCTTCAAAAGTTGCACTTTTGCTCCAAGTTATGCTCAGAAACACTGTTTAGAGCGCTTACAGCGCCAGCAAACGCTGTTTTGAACGCCTTAATGCAAGCCTTACCTACTTGTTAGGAAATGCATGTGTAACATTACAAACATGATAAAACAGCTTGTTATCACATCCAAACACTGTTTTAGAACAAAATATGAGTTTTCAGTTCATTCTTCAAAAGTTGCACTTTTGCTCCAAGTTATGCTCAGAAACACTGTTTAGAGCGCTTACAGCGCCAGCAAACGCTGTTTTGAACGCCTTAATGCAAGCCTTACCTACTTGTTAGGAAATGCATGTGTAACATTACAAACATGATAAAACAGCTTGTTATCACATCCAAACACTGTTTTAGAACAAAATATGAGTTTTCAGTTCATTCTTCAAAAGTTGCACTTTTGCTCCAAGTTATGCTCAGAAACACTGTTTAGAGCGCTTACAGCGCCAGCAAACGCTGTTTTGAACGCCTTAATGCAAGACTTACTACTTGTTAGAAAATGGATGTGTAACATTACAAACATGATAAAACAGCTTGTTATCACATCCAAACACTGTTTTCATTCAAAATATGAGTTTTCTTTTCATTCTTGAAAAGTTGCACTTTTGCTCCAAGTTATGCTCAGAAACACTGTTTAGAGCGCTTACAGCGCCAGCAAACGCTGTTTTGAACGCCTTAATACAAGCCTTACCTACTTGTTAGGAAATGCATGTGTAACATTACAAACATGATAAAACAGCTTGTTATCACATCCAAACACTGTTTTAGAACAAAATATGAGTTTTCAGTTCATTCTTCAAAAGTTGCACTTTTGCTCCAAGTTATGCTCAGAAACACTGTTTAGAGCGCTTACAGCGCCAGCAAACGCTGTTTTGAACGCCTTAATGCAAGACTTACTACTTGTTAGAAAATGGATGTGTAACATTACAAACATGATAAAACAGCTTGTTATCACATCCAAACACTGTTTTCATTCAAAATATGAGTTTTCTTTTCATTCTTGAAAAGTTGCACTTTTGCTCCAAGTTATGCTCAGAAACACTGTTTAGAGCGCTTACAGCGCCAGCAAACGCTGTTTTGAACGCCTTAATGCAAGCCTTACCTACTTGTTAGGAAATGCATGTGTAACATTACAAACATGATAAAACAGCTTGTTATCACATCCAAACACTGTTTTAGAACAAAATATGAGTTTTCAGTTCATTCTTCAAAAGTTGCACTTTTGCTCCAAGTTATGCTCAGAAACACTGTTTAGAGCGCTTACAGCGCCAGCAAACGCTGTTTTGAACGCCTTAATGCAAGACTTACTACTTGTTAGAAAATGGATGTGTAACATTACAAACATGATAAAACAGCTTGTTATCACATCCAAACACTGTTTTCATTCAAAATATGAGTTTTCTTTTCATTCTTGAAAAGTTGCACTTTTGCTCCAAGTTATGCTCAGAAACACTGTTTAGAGCGCTTACAGCGCCAGCAAACGCTGTTTTGAACGCCTTAATGCAAGCCTTACCTACTTGTTAGGAAATGCATGTGTAACATTACAAACATGATAAAACAGCTTGTTATCACATCCAAACACTGTTTTAGAACAAAATATGAGTTTTTAGTTCATTCTTCAAAAGTTGCACTTTTGCTCCAAGTTATGCTCAGAAACACTGTTTAGAGCGCTTACAGCGCCAGCAAACGCTGTTTTGAACGCCTTAATGCAAGCCTTACCTACTTGTTAGAAAATGGATGTGTAACATTACAAACATGATAAAACAGCTTGTTATCACATCCAAACACTGTTTTCATTCAAAATATGAGTTTTCTTTTCATTCTTGAAAAGTTGCACTTTTGCTCCAAGTTATGCTCAGAAACACTGTTTAGAGCGCTTTCAGCGCCAGCAAACGCTGTTTTGAACGCCTTAATACAAGCCTTACCTACTTGTTAGGAAATGCATGTGTAACATTACAAACATGATAAAACAGCTTGTTATCACATCCAAACACTGTTTTAGAACAAAATATGAGTTTTCAGTTCATTCTTCAAAAGTTGCACTTTTGCTCCAAGTTATGCTCAGAAACACTGTTTAGAGCGCTTACAGCGCCAGCAAACGCTGTTTTGAACGCCTTAATGCAAGCCTTACCTACCTGTTAGGAAATGCATGTGTAACATTACAAACATGATAAAACAGCTTGTTATCACATCCAAACACTGTTTTAGAACAAAATATGAGTTTTTAGTTCATTCTTCAAAAGTTGCACTTTTGCTCCAAGTTATGCTCAGAAACACTGTTTAGAGCGCTTACAGCGCCAGCAAACGCTGTTTTGAACGCCTTAATGCAAGCCTTACCTACTTGTTAGGAAATGCATGTGTAACATTACAAACATGATAAAACAGCTTGTTATCACATCCAAACACTGTTTTAGAACAAAATATGAGTTTTTAGTTCATTCTTCAAAAGTTGCACTTTTGCTCCAAGTTATGCTCAGAAACACTGTTTAGAGCGCTTACAGCGCCAGCAAACGCTGTTTTGAACGCCTTAATGCAAGCCTTACCTACTTGTTAGGAAATGCATGTGTAACATTACAAACATGATAAAACAGCTTGTTATCACATCCAAACACTGTTTTAGAACAAAATATGAGTTTTCAGTTCATTCTTCAAAAGTTGCACTTTTGCTCCAAGTTATGCTCAGAAACACTGTTTAGAGCGCTTACAGCGCCAGCAAACGCTGTTTTGAACGCCTTAATGCAAGACTTACTACTTGTTAGAAAATGGATGTGTAACATTACAAACATGATAAAACAGCTTGTTATCACATCCAAACACTGTTTTCATTCAAAATATGAGTTTTCTTTTCATTCTTGAAAAGTTGCACTTTTGCTCCAAGTTATGCTCAGAAACACTGTTTAGAGCGCTTACAGCGCCAGCAAACGCTGTTTTGAACGCCTTAATACAAGCCTTACCTACTTGTTAGGAAATGCATGTGTAATATTACAAACATGATAAAACAGCTTGTTATCACATCCAAACACTGTTTTAGAACAAAATATGAGTTTTCAGTTCATTCTTCAAAAGTTGCACTTTTGCTCCAAGTTATGCTCAGAAACACTGTTTAGAGCGCTTACAGCGCCAGCAAACGCTGTTTTGAACGCCTTAATGCAAGCCTTACCTACTTGTTAGGAAATGCATGTGTAACATTACAAACATGATAAAACAGCTTGTTATCACATCCAAACACTGTTTTAGAACAAAATATGAGTTTTCAGTTCATTCTTCAAAAGTTGCACTTTTGCTCCAAGTTATGCTCAGAAACACTGTTTAGAGCGCTTACAGCGCCAGCAAACGCTGTTTTGAACGCCTTAATGCAAGCCTTACCTACTTGTTAGGAAATGCATGTGTAACATTACAAACATGATAAAACAGCTTGTTATCACATCCAAACACTGTTTTAGAACAAAATATGAGTTTTTAGTTCATTCTTCAAAAGTTGCACTTTTGCTCCAAGTTATGCTCAGAAACACTGTTTAGAGCGCTTACAGCGCCAGCAAACGCTGTTTTGAACGCCTTAATGCAAGCCTTACCTACTTGTTAGGAAATGCATGTGTAACATTACAAACATGATAAAACAGCTTGTTATCACATCCAAACACTGTTTTAGAACAAAATATGAGTTTTCAGTTCATTCTTCAAAAGTTGCACTTTTGCTCCAAGTTATGCTCAGAAACACTGTTTAGAGCGCTTACAGCGCCAGCAAACGCTGTTTTGAACGCCTTAATGCAAGACTTACTACTTGTTAGAAAATGGATGTGTAACATTACAAACATGATAAAACAGCTTGTTATCACATCCAAACACTGTTTTCATTCAAAATATGAGTTTTCTTTTCATTCTTGAAAAGTTGCACTTTTGCTCCAAGTTATGCTCAGAAACACTGTTTAGAGCGCTTACAGCGCCAGCAAACGCTGTTTTGAACGCCTTAATGCAAGCCTTACCTACTTGTTAGGAAATGCATGTGTAACATTACAAACATGATAAAACAGCTTGTTATCACATCCAAACACTGTTTTAGAACAAAATATGAGTTTTCAGTTCATTCTTCAAAAGTTGCACTTTTGCTCCAAGTTATGCTCAGAAACACTGTTTAGAGCGCTTACAGCGCCAGCAAACGCTGTTTTGAACGCCTTAATGCAAGACTTACTACTTGTTAGAAAATGGATGTGTAACATTACAAACATGATAAAACAGCTTGTTATCACATCCAAACACTGTTTTCATTCAAAATATGAGTTTTCTTTTCATTCTTGAAAAGTTGCACTTTTGCTCCAAGTTATGCTCAGAAACACTGTTTAGAGCGCTTACAGCGCCAGCAAACGCTGTTTTGAACGCCTTAATACAAGCCTTACCTACTTGTTAGGAAATGCATGTGTAACATTACAAACATGATAAAACAGCTTGTTATCACATCCAAACACTGTTTTCATTCAAAATATGAGTTTTCTTTTCATTCTTGAAAAGTTGCACTTTTGCTCCAAGTTATGCTCAGAAACACTGTTTGAGAGCGCTTACAGCGCCAGCAAACGCTGTTTTGAACGCCTTAATGCAAGCCTTACCTACTTGTTAGGAAATGCATGTGTAACATTACAAAACATGATAAAACAGCTTGTTATCACATCCAAACACTGTTTTAGAACAAAATATGAGTTTTCAGTTCATTCTTGAAAGTTGCACTTTTGCTCCAAGTTATGCTCAGAAACACTGTTTAGAGCGCTTACAGCGCCAGCAAACGCTGTTTTGAACGCCTTAATGCAAGACTTACTACTTGTTAGAAAATGGATGTGTAACATTACAAACATGATAAAACAGCTTGTTATCACATCCAAGCACTGTTTTCATTCAAAATATGAGTTTTCTTTTCATTCTTCAAAAGTTGCACTTTTGCCACAAGTTAGGCTCAGAAACACTGTTTAGAGCTCTTACAACGCCAGCAAACGCTGTTTTGAACGCCTTAATGCAAGCCTTACTACTTGTTAGGAAATGCATGTGTAACATTACAAACATGATAAAACAGCTTGTTATCACATCCAAACACTGTTTTAGAACAAAATATGAGTTTTCAGTTCATTCTTCAAAAGTTGCACTTTTGCTCCAAGTTATGGCTCAGAAACACTGTTTAGAGCGCTTACAGCGCCAGCAAACGCTGTTTTGAACGCCTTAATGCAAGCCTTACCTACTTGTTAGGAAATGCATGTGTAACATTACAAACTGATAAAACAGCTTGTTATCACATCCAAACACTGTTTTAGAACAAAATATGAGTTTTTAGTTCATTCTTCAAAAGTTGCACTTTTGCTCCAAGTTATGCTCAGAAACACTGTTTAGAGCGCTTACAGCGCCAGCAAACGCTGTTTTGAACGCCTTAATGCAAGCCTTACCTACTTGTTAGAAATGCATGTGTAACATTACAAACATGATAAAACAGCTTGTTATCACATCCAAACACTGTTTTAGAACAAAATATGAGTTTTCAGTTCATTCTTCAAAAGTTGCACTTTTGCTCCAAGTTATGCTCAGAAACACTGTTTAGAGCGCTTACAGCGCCAGCAAACGCTGTTTTGAACGCCTTAATGCAAGACTTACTACTTGTTAGAAAATGGATGTGTAACATTACAAACATGATAAAACAGCTTGTTATCACATCCAAACACTGTTTTCATTCAAAATATGAGTTTTCTTTTCATTCTTGAAAAGTTGCACTTTTGCTCCAAGTTATGCTCAGAAACACTGTTTAGAGCGCTTACAGCGCCAGCAAACGCTGTTTTGAACGCCTTAATACAAGCCTTACCTACTTGTTAGGAAATGCATGTGTAACATTACAAACATGATAAAACAGCTTGTTATCACATCCAAACACTGTTTTAGAACAAAATATTGAGGTTTTCAGTTCATTCTTCAAAAGTTGCACTTTTGCTCCAAGTTATGCTCAGAAACACTGTTTAGAGCGCTTACAGCGCCAGCAAACGCTGTTTTGAACGCCTTAATGCAAGCCTTACCTACTTGTTAGGAAATGCATGTGTAACATTACAAACATGATAAAACAGCTTGTTATCACATCCAAACACTGTTTTAGAACAAAATATGAGTTTTTAGTTCATTCTTCAAAAGTTGCACTTTTGCTCCAAGTTATGCTCAGAAACACTGTTTAGAGCGCTTACAGCGCCAGCAAACGCTGTTTTGAACGCCTTAATGCAAGCCTTACCTACTTGTTAGGAAATGCATGTGTAACATTACAAACATGATAAAACAGCTTGTTATCACATCCAAACACTGTTTTAGAACAAAATATGAGTTTTTAGTTCATTCTTCAAAGTTGCACTTTTTGCTCCAAGTTATGCTCAGAAACACTGTTTAGAGCGCTTACAGCGCCAGCAAAACGCTGTTTTGAACGCCTTAATGCAAGCCTTACCTACTTGTTAGGAAATGCATGTGTAACATTACAAACATGATAAAACAGCTTGTTATCACATCCAAACACTGTTTTAGAACAAAATATGAGTTTTCAGTTCATTCTTGAAAAGTTGCACTTTTGCTCCAAGTTATGCTCAGAAACACTGTTTAGAGCGCTTACAGCGCCAGCAAACGCTGTTTTGAACGCCTTAATGCAAGACTTACTACTTGTTAGAAAATGGATGTGTAACATTACAAACATGATAAAACAGCTTGTTATCACATCCAAACACTGTTTTCATTCAAAATATGAGTTTTCTTTTCATTCTTGAAAAGTTGCACTTTTGCTCCAAGTTATGCTCAGAAACACTGTTTAGAGCGCTTACAGCGCCAGCAAACGCTGTTTTGAACGCCTTAATGCAAGCCTTACCTACTTGTTAGGAAATGCATGTGTAACATTACAAACATGATAAAACAGCTTGTTATCACATCCAAACACTGTTTTAGAACAAAATATGAGTTTTCAGTTCATTCTTGAAAAGTTGCACTTTTGCTCCAAGTTATGCTCAGAAACACTGTTTAGAGCGCTTACAGCGCCAGCAAACGCTGTTTGAACGCCTTAATGCAAGACTTACTACTTGTTAGAAAATGGATGTGTAACATTACAAACATGATAAAACAGCTTGTTATCACATCCAAGCACTGTTTTCATTCAAAATATGAGTTTTCTTTTCATTCTTCAAAAGTTGCACTTTTGCCACAAGTTAGGCTCAGAAACACTGTTTAGAGCTCTTACAACGCCAGCAAACGCTGTTTTGAACGCCTTAATGCAAGCCTTACTACTTGTTAGGAAATGCATGTGTAACATTACAAACATGATAAAACAGCTTGTTATCACATCCAAACACTGTTTTAGAACAAAATATGAGTTTTCAGTTCATTCTTCAAAAGTTGCACTTTTGCTCCAAGTTATGCTCAGAAACACTGTTTAGAGCGCCTTACAGCGCCAGCAAACGCTGTTTTGAACGCCTTAATGCAAGCCTTACCTACTTGTTAGGAAATGCATGTGTAACATTACAAACATGATAAAACAGCTTGTTATCACATCCAAACACTGTTTTAGAACAAAATATGAGTTTTCAGTTCATTCTTGAAAAGTTGCACTTTTGCTCCAAGTTATGCTCAGAAACACTGTTTAGAGCGCTTACAGCGCCAGCAACGCTGTTTTGAACGCCTTAATGCAAGACTTACTACTTGTTAGAAAATGGATGTGTAACATTACAAACATGATAAAACAGCTTGTTATCACATCCAAACACTGTTTTCATTCAAAATATGAGTTTTCTTTCATTCTTGAAAAGTTGCACTTTTGCTCCAAGTTATGCTCAGAAACACTGTTTAGAGCGCTTACAGCGCCAGCAAACGCTGTTTTGAACGCCTTAATACAAGCCTTACCTACTTGTTAGGAAATGCATGTGTAACATTACAAAACATGATAAAACAGCTTGTTATCACATCCAAACACTGTTTTAGAACAAAATATGAGTTTTCAGTTCATTCTTCAAAAGTTGCACTTTTGCTCCAAGTTATGCTCAGAAACACTGTTTAGAGCGCTTACAGCGCCAGCAAACGCTGTTTTGAACGCCTTAATGCAAGACTTACTACTTGTTAGAAAATGGATGTGTAACATTACAAACATGATAAAACAGCTTGTTATCACATCCAAACACTGTTTTCATTCAAAATATGAGTTTTCTTTTCATTCTTGAAAAGTTGCACTTTTGCTCCAAGTTATGCTCAGAAACACTGTTTAGAGCGCTTACAGCGCCAGCAAACGCTGTTTTGAACGCCTTAATGCAAGCCTTACCTACTTGTTAGGAAATGCATGTGTAACATTACAAACATGATAAAACAGCTTGTTATCACATCCAAACACTGTTTTAGAACAAAATATGAGTTTTCAGTTCATTCTTCAAAAGTTGCACTTTTGCTCCAAGTTATGCTCAGAAACACTGTTTAGAGCGCTTACAGCGCCAGCAAACGCTGTTTTGAACGCCTTAATGCAAGACTTACTACTTGTTAGAAAATGGATGTGTAACATTACAAACATGATAAAACAGCTTGTTATCACATCCAAACACTGTTTTCATTCAAAATATGAGTTTTCTTTTCATTCTTGAAAAGTTGCACTTTTGCTCCAAGTTATGCTCAGAAACACTGTTTAGAGCGCTTACAGCGCCAGCAAACGCTGTTTTGAACGCCTTAATGCAAGCCTTACCTACTTGTTAGGAAATGCATGTGTAACATTACAAACATGATAAAACAGCTTGTTATCACATCCAAACACTGTTTTAGAACAAAATATGAGTTTTTAGTTCATTCTTCAAAAGTTGCACTTTTGCTCCAAGTTATGCTCAGAAACACTGTTTAGAGCGCTTACAGCGCCAGCAAACGCTGTTTTGAACGCCTTAATGCAAGCCTTACCTACTTGTTAGAAAATGGATGTGTAACATTACAAACATGATAAAACAGCTTGTTATCACATCCAAACACTGTTTTAGAACAAAATATGAGTTTTAGTTCATTCTTCAAAAGTTGCACTTTTGCTCCAAGTTATGCTCAGAAACACTGTTTAGAGCGCTTACAGCGCCAGCAAACGCTGTTTTGAACGCCTTAATACAAGCCTTACCTACTTGTTAGGAAATGCATGTGTAACATTACAAACATGATAAAACAGCTTGTTATCACATCCAAACACTGTTTTAGAACAAAATATGAGTTTTTCAGTTCATTCTTCAAAAGTTGCACTTTTGCTCCAAGTTATGCTCAGAAACACTGTTTAGAGCGCTTACAGCGCCAGCAAACGCTGTTTTGAACGCCTTAATGCAAGCCTTACCTACTTGTTAGGAAATGCATGTGTAACATTACAAACATGATAAAACAGCTTGTTATCACATCCAAACACTGTTTTAGAACAAAATATGAGTTTTCAGTTCATTCTTGAAAAGTTGCACTTTTGCTCCAAGTTATGCTCAGAAACACTGTTTAGAGCGCTTACAGCGCCAGCAAACGCTGTTTTGAACGCCTTAATGCAAGACTTACTACTTGTTAGAAAATGGATGTGTAACATTACAAACATGATAAAACAGCTTGTTATCACATCCAAACACTGTTTTCATTCAAAATATGAGTTTTCTTTTCATTCTTGAAAAGTTGCACTTTTGCTCCAAGTTATGCTCAGAAACACTGTTTAGAGCGCTTACAGCGCCAGCAAACGCTGTTTTGAACGCCTTAATACAAGCCTTACCTACCTGTTAGGAAATGCATGTGTAACATTACAAACATGATTAAAACAGCTTGTTATCACATCCAAACACTGTTTTAGAACAAAATATGAGTTTTCAGTTCATTCTTCAAAAGTTGCACTTTTGCTCCAAGTTATGCTCAGAAACACTGTTTAGAGCGCTTACAGCGCCAGCAAACGCTGTTTTGAACGCCTTAATGCAAGACTTACTACTTGTTAGAAAATGGATGTGTAACATTACAAACATGATAAAACAGCTTGTTATCACATCCAAACACTGTTTTCATTCAAAATATGAGTTTTCTTTTCATTCTTGAAAAGTTGCACTTTTGCTCCAAGTTATGCTCAGAAACACTGTTTAGAGCGCTTACAGCGCCAGCAAACGCTGTTTTGAATGCCTTAATGCAAGACTTACTACTTGTTAGAAAATGGATGTGTAACATTACAAACATGATAAAACAGCTTGTTATCACATCCAAAACACTGTTTTCATTCAAAATATGAGTTTTCTTTTCATTCTTGAAAAGTTGCACTTTTGCTCCAAGTTATGCTCAGAAACACTGTTTAGAGCGCTTACAGCGCCAGCAAACGCTGTTTTGAACGCCTTAATACAAGCCTTACCTACTGTTAGGAAATGCATGTGTAACATTACAAACATGATAAAACAGCTTGTTATCACATCCAAACACTGTTTTAGAAACAAAATATGAGTTTTCAGTTCATTCTTCAAAAGTTGCACTTTTGCTCCAAGTTATGCTCAGAAACACTGTTTAGAGCGCTTACAGCGCCAGCAAACGCTGTTTTGAACGCCTTAATGCAAGACTTACTACTTGTTAGAAAATGGATGTGTAACATTACAAACATGATAAAACAGCTTGTTATCACATCCAAACACTGTTTTTCATTCAAAATATGAGTTTTCTTTTCATTCTTGAAAAGTTGCACTTTTGCTCCAAGTTATGCTCAGAAACACTGTTTAGAGCGCTTACAGCGCCAGCAAACGCTGTTTTGAACGCCTTAATACAAAGCCTTACCTACTTGTTAGGAAATGCATGTGTAACATTACAAACATGATAAAACAGCTTGTTATCACATCCAAACACTGTTTTAGAACAAAATATGAGTTTTCAGTTCATTCTTCAAAAGTTGCACTTTTGCTCCAAGTTATGCTCAGAAACACTGTTTAGAGCGCTTACAGCGCCAGCAAAACGCTGTTTTGAACGCCTTAATGCAAGCCTTACCTACTTGTTAGGAAATGCATGTGTAACATTACAAACATGATAAAACAGCTTGTTATCACATCCAAACACTGTTTTAGAACAAAATATGAGTTTTCAGTTCATTCTTCAAAAGTTGCACTTTTGCTCCAAGTTATGCTCAGAAACACTGTTTAGAGCGCTTACAGCGCCAGCAAAACGCTGTTTTGAACGCCTTAATGCAAGACTTACTACTTGTTAGAAAATGGATGTGTAACATTACAAACATGATAAAACAGCTTGTTATCACATCCAAACACTGTTTTCATTCAAAATATGAGTTTTCTTTTCATTCTTGAAAAGTTGCACTTTTGCTCCAAGTTATGCTCAGAAACACTGTTTAGAGCGCTTACAGTGCCAGCAAACGCTGTTTTGAACGCCTTAATACAAGCCTTACCTACTTGTTAGGAAATGCATGTGTAACATTACAAACATGATAAAACAGCTTGTTATCACATCCAAACACTGTTTTAGAACAAAATATGAGTTTTCAGTTCATTCTTCAAAGTTGCACTTTTGCTCCAAGTTATGCTCAGAAACACTGTTTAGAGCGCTTACAGCGCCAGCAAACGCTGTTTTGAACGCCTTAATGCAAGCCTTACCTACTTGTTAGGAAATGCATGTGTAACATTACAAACATGATAAAACAGCTTGTTATCACATCCAAACACTGTTTTAGAACAAAATATGAGTTTTTAGTTCATTCTTCAAAAGTTGCACTTTTGCTCCAAGTTATGCTCAGAAACACTGTTTAGAGCGCTTACAGCGCCAGCAAACGCTGTTTTGAACGCCTTAATGCAAGCCTTACCTACTTGTTAGGAAATGCATGTGTAACATTACAAACATGATAAAACAGCTTGTTATCACATCCAAACACTGTTTAGAACAAAATATGAGTTTTCAGTTCATTCTTCAAAAGTTGCACTTTTGCTCCAAGTTATGCTCAGAAACACTGTTTAGAGCGCTTACAGCGCCAGCAAACGCTGTTTTGAACGCCTTAATGCAAGCCTTACCTACTTGTTAGGAAATGCATGTGTAACATTACAAACATGATAAAACAGCTTGTTATCACATCCAAACACTGTTTTAGAACAAAATATGAGTTTTTAGTTCATTCTTCAAAAGTTGCACTTTTGCTCCAAGTTATGCTCAGAAACACTGTTAGAGCGCTTACAGCGCCAGCAAACGCTGTTTTGAACGCCTTAATACAAGCCTTACCTACTTGTTAGGAAATGCATGTGTAACATTACAAACATGATAAAACAGCTTGTTATCACATCCAAACACTGTTTTAGAACAAAATATGAGTTTTCAGTTCATTCTTCAAAAGTTGCACTTTTGCTCCAAGTTATGCTCAGAAACACTGTTTAGAGCGCTTACAGCGCCAGCAAACGCTGTTTTGAACGCCTTAATGCAAGCCTTACCTACTTGTTAGGAAATGCATGTGTAACATTACAAACATGATAAAACAGCTTGTTATCACATCCAAACACTGTTTTAGAACAAAATATGAGTTTTCAGTTCATTCTTCAAAAGTTGCACTTTTGCTCCAAGTTATGCTCAGAAACACTGTTTAGAGCGCTTACAGCGCCAGCAAACGCTGTTTTGAACGCCTTAATGCAAGACTTACTACTTGTTAGAAAATGGATGTGTAACATTACAAACATGATAAAACAGCTTGTTATCACATCCAAACACTGTTTTCATTCAAAATATGAGTTTTCTTTTCATTCTTGAAAAGTTGCACTTTTGCTCCAAGTTATGCTCAGAAACACTGTTTAGAGCGCTTACAGTGCCAGCAAACGCTGTTTTGAACGCCTTAATACAAGCCTTACCTACTTGTTAGGAAATGCATGTGTAACATTACAAACATGATAAAACAGCTTGTTATCACATCCAAACACTGTTTTAGAACAAAATATGAGTTTTCAGTTCATTCTTCAAAAGTTGCACTTTTGCTCCAAGTTATGCTCAGAAACACTGTTTAGAGCGCTTACAGCGCCAGCAAACGCTGTTTTGAACGCCTTAATGCAAGCCTTACCTACTTGTTAGGAAATGCATGTGTAACATTACAAACATGATAAAACAGCTTGTTATCACATCCAAACACTGTTTTAGAACAAAATATGAGTTTTTAGTTCATTCTTCAAAAGTTGCACTTTTGCTCCAAGTTATGCTCAGAAACACTGTTTAGAGCGCTTACAGCGCCAGCAAACGCTGTTTTGAACGCCTTAATGCAAGCCTTACCTACTTGTTAGGAAATGCATGTGTAACATTACAAACATGATAAAACAGCTTGTTATCACATCCAAACACTGTTTTAGAACAAAATATGAGTTTTCTTTTCATTCTTGAAAAGTTGCACTTTTGCTCCAAGTTATGCTCAGAAACACTGTTTAGAGCGCTTACAGCGCCAGCAAACGCTGTTTTGAACGGCTTAATACAAGCCTTACCTACTTGTTAGGAAATGCATGTGTAACATTACAAACATGATAAAACAGCTTGTTATCACATCCAAACACTGTTTAGAACAAAATATGAGTTTTCAGTTCATTCTTCAAAAGTTGCACTTTTGCTCCAAGTTATGCTCAGAAACACTGTTTAGAGCGCTTACAGCGCCAGCAAACGCTGTTTTGAACGCCTTAATGCAAGCCTTACCTACTTGTTAGGAAATGCATGTGTAACATTACAAACATGATAAAACAGCTTGTTATCACATCCAAACACTGTTTTAGAACAAAATATGAGTTTTCAGTTCATTCTTCAAAAGTTGCACTTTTGCTCCAAGTTATGCTCAGAAACACTGTTTAGAGCGCTTACAGCGCCAGCAAACGCTGTTTTGAACGCCTTAATGCAAGCCTTACCTACTTGTTAGGAAATGCATGTGTAACATTACAAACATGATAAAACAGCTTGTTATCCACATCCAAACACTGTTTTAGAACAAAATATGAGTTTTTAGTTCATTCTTCAAAAGTTGCACTTTTGCTCCAAGTTATGCTCAGAAACACTGTTTAGAGCGCTTACAGCGCCAGCAAACGCTGTTTTGAACGCCTTAATGCAAGCCTTACCTACTTGTTAGGAAATGCATGTGTAACATTACAAACATGATAAAACAGCTTGTTATCACATCCAAACACTGTTTTAGAACAAAATATGAGTTTTCAGTTCATTCTTCAAAAGTTGCACTTTTGCTCCAAGTTATGCTCAGAAACACTGTTTAGAGCGCTTACAGCGCCAGCAAACGCTGTTTTGAACGCCTTAATGCAAGACTTACTACTTGTTAGAAAATGGATGTGTAACATTACAAACATGATAAAACAGCTTGTTATCACATCCAAACACTGTTTTCATTCAAAATATGAGTTTTCTTTTCATTCTTGAAAAGTTGCACTTTTGCTCCAAGTTATGCTCAGAAACACTGTTTAGAGCGCTTACAGCGCCAGCAAACGCTGTTTTGAACGCCTTAATGCAAGCCTTACCTACTTGTTAGGAAATGCATGTGTAACATTACAAACATGATAAAACAGCTTGTTATCACATCCAAACACTGTTTTAGAACAAAATATGAGTTTCAGTTCATTCTTCAAAAGTTGCACTTTTGCTCCAAGTTATGCTCAGAAACACTGTTAGAGCGCTTACAGCGCCAGCAAACGCTGTTTTGAACGCCTTAATGCAAGACTTACTACTTGTTAGAAAATGGATGTGTAACATTACAAACATGATAAAACAGCTTGTTATCACATCCAAACACTGTTTTCATTCAAAATATGAGTTTTCTTTTCATTCTTGAAAAGTTGCACTTTTGCTCCAAGTTATGCTCAGAAACACTGTTTAGAGCGCTTACAGCGCCAGCAAACGCTGTTTTGAACGCCTTAATACAAGCCTTACCTACTTGTTAGGAAATGCATGTGTAACATTACAAACATGATAAAACAGCTTGTTATCACATCCAAACACTGTTTTCATTCAAAATATGAGTTTTCTTTTCATTCTTGAAAAGTTGCACTTTTGCTCCAAGTTATGCTCAGAAACACTGTTTAGAGCGCTTACAGCGCCAGCAACGCTGTTTTGAACGCCTTAATGCAAGCCTTACCTACTTGTTAGGAAATGCATGTGTAACATTACAAACATGATAAAACAGCTTGTTATCACATCCAAACACTGTTTTAGAACAAAATATGAGTTTTCAGTTCATTCTTCAAAAGTTGCACTTTTGCTCCAAGTTATGCTCAGAAACACTGTTTAGAGCGCTTACAGCGCCAGCAAACGCTGTTTTGAACGCCTTAATGCAAGACTTACTACTTGTTAGAAAATGGATGTGTAACATTACAAACATGATAAAACAGCTTGTTATCACATCCAAGCACTGTTTTCATTCAAAATATGAGTTTTCTTTTCATTCTTCAAAAGTTGCACTTTTGCCACAAGTTAGGCTCAGAAACACTGTTTAGAGCTCTTACAACGCCAGCAAACGCTGTTTTGAACGCCTTAATGCAAGCCTTACCTACTTGTTAGAAATGCATGTGTAACATTACAAACATGATAAAACAGCTTGTTATCACATCCAAACACTGTTTTAGAACAAAATATGAGTTTTCAGTTCATTCTTCAAAAGTTGCACTTTTGCTCCAAGTTATGCTCAGAAACACTGTTTAGAGCGCTTACAGCGCCAGCAAACGCTGTTTTGAACGCCTTAATGCAAGCCTTACTACTTGTTAGGAAATGCATGTGTAACATTACAAACATGATAAAACAGCTTGTTATCACATCCAAACACTGTTTTCAGTCAAAATATGAGTTTTCGTTCATTCTTCAAAAGTTGCACTTTTGCCACAAGTTATGCTCAGAAACACTGTTTAGAGCTCTTACAACGCCAGCAAACGCTGTTTTGAACGCCTTAATGCAAGCCTTACTACTTGTTAGGAAATGGATGTGTAACATTACAAACATGATAAAACAGCTTGTTATCACATCCAAACACTGTTTTGGAACAAAATATGAGTTTTGAGTTCATTCTTCAAAAGTTGCACTTTTGCTCCAAGTTATGCTCAGAAACACTGTTTAGAGCGCTTACAGCGCCAGCAAACGCTGTTTTGAACGCCTTTATGCAAGCCTTACCTACTTGTTAGGAAATGCATGTGTAACATTACAAACATGATAAAACAGCTTGTTATCACATCCAAACACTGTTTTAGAACAAAATATGAGTTTTCAGTTCATTCTTCAAAGTTGCACTTTTGCTCCAAGTTATGCTCAGAAACACTGTTTAGAGCGCTTACAGCGCCAGCAAAACGCTGTTTTGAACGCCTTAATGCAAGCCTTACTACTTGTTAGGAAATGCATGTGTAACATTACAAACATGATAAAAACAGCTTGTTATCACATCCAAACACTGTTTTCATTCAAAATATGAGTTTTCTTTTCATTCTTCAAAAGTTGCACTTTTGCCACAAGTTATGCTCAGAAACACTGTTTAGAGCGCTTACAGCGCCAGCAAAACGCTGTTTTGAACGC
>NW_027507152.1:0-95060 GCF_052324685.1 Brachyhypopomus gauderio
ATTACAAACATGATAAAACAGCTTGTTATCACATCCAAACACTGTTTTCATTCAAAATATGAGTTTTCTTTTCATTCTTCAAAAGTTGCACTTTTGCCACAAGTTATGCTCAGAAACACTGTTTAGAGCTCTTACAACGCCAGCAAACGCTGTTTTGAACGCCTTAATGCAAGCCTTACCTACTTGTTAGGAAATGGATGTGTAACATTACAAACATGATAAAACAGCTTGTTATCACATCCAAACACTGTTTTCATTCAAAATATGAGTTTTCTTTTCATTCTTGAAAAGTTGCACTTTTGCTCCAAGTTATGCTCAGAAACACTGTTTAGAGCGCTTACAGCGCCAGCAAACGCTGTTTTGAACGCCTTAATGCAAGACTTACTACTTGTTAGAAAATGGATGTGTAACATTACAAACATGAATAAAACAGCTTGTTATCACATCCAAACACTGTTTTCATTCAAAATATGAGTTTTCTTTTCATTCTTCAAAAGTTGCCCTTTTGCCACAAGTTATGCTCAGAAACACTGTTTAGAGCTCTTACAACGCCAGCAAACGCTGTTTTGAACGCCTTAATGCAAGCCTTACCTACTTGTTAGGAAATGCATGTGTAACATTACAAACATGATAAAACAGCTTGTTATCACATCCAAACACTGTTTTAGAACAAAATATGAGTTTTCAGTTCATTCTTCAAAAGTTGCACTTTTGCTCCAAGTTATGCTCAGAAACACTGTTTAGAGCTCTTACAACGCCAGCAAACGCTGTTTTGAACGCCTTAATGCAAGCCTTACCTACTTGTTAGGAAATGCATGTGTAACATTACAAACATGATAAAACAGCTTGTTATCACATCCAAACACTGTTTTGGAACAAAATATGAGTTTTCAGTTCATTCTTCAAAAGTTGCACTTTTGCCACAAGTTATGCTCAGAAACACTGTTTAGAGCTCTTACAACGCCAGCAAACGCTGTTTTGAACGCCTTAATGCAAGCCTTACCTACTTGTTAGGAAATGCATGTGTAACATTACAAACATGATAAAACAGCTTGTTATCACATCCAAACACTGTTTTGGAGCAAAATATGAGTTTTCAGTTCATTCTTCAAAAGTTGCACTTTTGCCACAAGTTATGCTCAGAAACACTGTTTAGAGCTCTTACAACGCCAGCAAACGCTGTTTTGAACGCCTTTATGCAAGCCTTACCTACTTGTTAGGAAATGCATGTGTAACATTACAAACATGATAAAACAGCTTGTTATCACATCCAAACACTGTTTTAGAACAAAATATGAGTTTTCAGTTCATTCTTCAAAAGTTGCACTTTTGCTCCAAGTTATGCTCAGAAACAATGTTTAGAGCTCTTACAACGCCAGCAAACGCTGTTTTGAACGCCTTAATGCAAGCCTTACCTACTTGTTAGGAAATGCATGTGTAACATTACAAACATGATAAAACAGCTTGTTATCACATCCAAACACTGTTTTGGAACAAAATATGAGTTTTCAGTTCATTCTTCAAAAGTTGCACTTTTGCTCCAAGTTTTTGCTCAGAAACACTGTTTAGAGCGCTTACAGCGCCAGCAAACGCTGTTTTGAACGCCTTAATACAAGACTTACTACTTGTATGGAAATGGATGTGTAACATTACAAACATGATAAAACAGCTTGTTATCACATCCAAACACTGTTTTGGAACAAAATATGAGTTTTCAGTTCATTCTTCAAAAGTTGCACTTTTGCCACAAGTTATGCTCAGAAACACTGTTTAGAGCGCTTACAGCGCCAGCAAACGCTGTTTTGAACGCCTTAATACAAGACTTACTACTTGTATGGAAATGGATGTGTAACATTACAAACATGATAAAACAGCTTGTTATCACATCCAAACACTGTTTTGGAACAAAATATGAGTTTTCAGTTCATTCTTCAAAAGTTGCACTTTTGCCACAAGTTATGCTCAGAAACACTGTTTAGAGCTCTTACAATGCCAGCAAACGCTGTTTGAACGCCTTAACCCTGATGAGATCCAGGCGTGGTCTACATTCTTGGGGTCCAGCTGGGTGTGGGGGACCCATTGCAATTTTTGTTAAAATAATCAGCAGATTCAGCCAATTGCAAGTAAAATAAACAATACATATGTTAAATTAGTTTGCTCTCTTATTTATTTATTAGTTACTTTTTTATTAAATGTAACACAATAAGGAAATCAATCATAAATCATGCTGGCTGACAGGCGTGGTCCTATGGCTAGCAGCTCACGGGCTGGTGCTAACGGAGCTGGCTGCTGCTCATCCTCCTTTTCATTATCAGTATCAGACTCTGATATTTCAGAAATGTGATCCTGAAATTTCCTCTTCTGAATCATCATCAAAATCCTCTGTCTCTTCCAATATCAGCTGTAAGGCAGTCTGAACTGAGAATTGCTTTGCCATCTTTATAGCATTTTTAGCATTTTTAGCATCATGTCCCCATGATTGGGTGAAACACACACAAACACACACATACACACACACACACACACATACACACACATACATACACAAACATACAGGTCCAGAGAGGAGGGAGGGATAATGAGGGCTGAGAGAAAAGATGCTTCTTTCAGATCTCACCCCTTTGTCTCTTATAGAGATTCTTCGTCCACTGTCTGACAATATGCAATCAACCCCTGATGTGACAACCATCAAAAGTGTTGATGGTTGCCCACCCTTGCATGCCAAACACCTCTGTCCTTTGTTTTGTATATCCTTTAAAGTCATACAGACGACTATCAACTACCCAACCCAATGTTGATTGCCCACTTTGACTAGCCCAGGCCCAGTGGACCCTGGACCCTGTATGTAATACAAATGTGAAGGGGGGGGTACGGGGGGGTGGTCATTGAAAATATTTTCTGACTTATGTTGCTCACGGAAAATGAGCCAAGGACCAATGAATCTCAGTTTGAAAAAAAAAAAATTGTAGAATTTTTTTAAGCTGATTTTTTCAAAATGGGTCCCACAGACCCTTGGACCATATAAGGGTTAATGCAAGCCTTACCTACTTGTTAGGAAATGCATGTGTAACATTACAAACATGATAAAATAGCTTGTTATCACATCCAAACACTGTTTTAGAACAAAATATGAGTTTTCTTTTCATTCTTGAAAAGTTGCACTTTTGCTCCAAGTTATGCTCAGAAACACTGTTTAGAGCGCTTACAGCGCCAGCAAACGCTGTTTTGAACGCCTTAATGCAAGACTTACTACTTGTTAGAAAATGGATGTGTAACATTACAAACATGATAAAACAGCTTGTTATCACATCCAAACACTGTTTTCATTCAAAATATGAGTTTTCTTTTCATTCTTCAAAAGTTGCACTTTTGCTCCAAGTTATGCTCAGAAACACTGTTTAGAGCACTTACAGCGCCAGCAAACGCTGTTTTGAACGCCTTAATGCAAGACTTACTACTTGTTAGAAAATGGATGTGTAACATTACAAACATGATAAAACAGCTTGTTATCACATCCAAACACTGTTTTCATTCAAAATATGAGTTTTCTTTTCATTCTTCAAAAGTTGCACTTTTGCCACAAGTTATGCTCAGAAACACTGTTTAGAGCTCTTACAACGCCAGAAAACGCTGTTTTGAACGCCTTAATGCAAGCCTTACTACTTGTTAGGAAATGCATGTGTAACATTACAAACATGATAAAACAGCTTGTTATCACATCCAAACACTGTTTTGGAACAAAATATGAGTTTTCAGTTCATTCTTCAAAAGTTGCACTTTTGCTCCAAGTTATGCTCAGAAACACTGTTTAGAGCGCTTACAGCGCCAGCAAACGCTGTTTTGAACGCCTTAATACAAGACTCACTACTTGTATGGAAATGGATGTGTAACATTACAAACATGATAAAACAGCTTGTTATCACATCCAAACACTGTTTTCATTCAAAATATGAGTTTTCTTTTCATTCTTGAAAAGTTGCACTTTTGCCCCAAGTTATGCTCAGAAACACTGTTTAGAGCTCTTACAACGCCAGAAAACGCTGTTTTGAACGCCTTAATGCAAGCCTTACTACTTGTTAGGAAATGCATGTGTAACATTACAAACATGATAAAACAGCTTGTTATCACATCCAAACACTGTTTTGGAACAAAATATGAGTTTTTCAGTTCATTCTTCAAAAGTTGCACTTTTGCTCCAAGTTATGCTCAGAAAACACTGTTTAGAGCGCTTGCAGCGCCAGCAAACGCTGTTTTGAACGCCTTAATACAAGACTTACTACTTGTATGGAAATGCATGTGTAACATTACAAACATGATAAAACAGCTTGTTATCACATCCAAACACTGTTTTGGAACAAAATTATGAGTTTTCAGTTCATTCTTCAAAAGTTGCACTTTTGCCACAAGTTATGCTCAGAAACACTGTTTAGAGCGCTTACAGCGCCAGCAAACGCTGTTTTGAACGCCTTAATACAAGACTTACTACTTGTATGGAAATGGAGGTGTAACATTAACAAACATGATAAAAACAGCTTGTTATCACATCCAAACACTGTTTTCATTCAAAATATGAGTTTTCTTTTCATTCTTGAAAAGTTGCACTTTTGCCCCAAGTTATGCTCAGAAACACTGTTTAGAGCTCTTACAACGCCAGGAAAACGCTGTTTTGAACGCCTTAATGCAAGCCTTACTACTTGTTAGGAAATGCATGTGTAACATTTCAAACATGATAAAACAGCTTGTTATCACATCCAAACACTGTTTTGGAACAAAATATGAGTTTTCAGTTCATTCTTCAAAAGTTGCACTTTTGCCACAAGTTATGCTCAGAAACACTGTTTAGAGCGCTTGCAGCGCCAGCAAACGCTGTTTTGAACGCCTTATTACAAGACTTACTACTTGTATGGAAATGCATGTGTAACATTACAAACATGATAAAACAGCTTGTTATCACATCCAAACACTGTTTTGGAACAAAATATGAGTTTTCAGTTCATTCTTCAAAAGTTGCACTTTTGCTCCAAGTTATGCTCAGAAACACTGTTTTAGAGCGCTTACAGCGCCAGCAAACGCTGTTTTGAACGCCTTAATACAAGACTTACTACTTGTATGGAAATGGATGTGTAACATTACAAACATGATAAAACAGCTTGTTATCACATCCAAACACTGTTTTGGAACAAAATATGAGTTTTCAGTTCATTCTTCAAAAGTTGCACTTTTGCCACAAGTTATGCTCAGAAACACTGTTTAGAGCTCTTACAGCGCCAGCAAACGCTGTTTTGAACGCCTTAATACAAGACTCACTACTTGTATGGAAATGGATGTGTAACATTACAAACATGATAAAACAGCTTGTTATCACATCCAAACACTGTTTTGGAACAAAATATGAGTTTTCAGTTCATTCTTCAAAAGTTGCACTTTTGCCACAAGTTATGCTCAGAAACACTGTTTAGAGCGCTTACAGCGCCAGCAAACGCTGTTTTGAACGCCTTAATACAAGACTTACTACTTGTATGGAAATGGAGGTGTAACATTACAAACATGATAAAACAGCTTGTTATCACATCCAAACACTGTTTTCATTCAAAATATGAGTTTTCTTTTCATTCTTGAAAAGTTGCACTTTTGCCCAAGTTATGCTCAGAAACACTGTTTAGAGCTCTTACAACGCCAGAAAACGCTGTTTTGAACGCCTTAATGCAAGCCTTACTACTTGTTAGGAAATGCATGTGTAACATTACAAACATGATAAAACAGCTTGTTATCACATCCAAACACTGTTTTGGAACAAAATATGAGTTTTCAGTTCATTCTTCAAAAGTTGCACTTTTGCCACAAGTTATGCTCAGAAACACTGTTTAGAGCGCTTGCAGCGCCAGCAAACGCTGTTTTGAACGCCTTAATACAAGACTTACTACTTGTATGGAAATGCATGTGTAACATTACAAACATGATAAAACAGCTTGTTATCACATCCAAACACTGTTTTGGAACAAAATATGAGTTTTCAGTTCATTCTTCAAAAGTTGCACTTTTGCTCCAAGTTATGCTCAGAAACACTGTTTAGAGCGCTTACAGCGCCAGCAAAACGCTGTTTTGAACGCCTTAATACAAGACTCACTACTTGTATGGAAATGGATGTGTAACATTACAAACATGATAAAACAGCTTGTTATCACATCCAAACACTGTTTCATTCAAAATATGAGTTTTCTTTTCATTCTTGAAAAGTTGCACTTTTGCCCAAGTTATGCTCAGAAACACTGTTTAGAGCTCTTACAACGCCAGAAAAACGCTGTTTTGAACGCCTTAATGCAAGCCTTACTACTTGTTAGGAAATGCATGTGTAACATTACAAACATGATAAAACAGCTTGTTATCACATCCAAACACTGTTTTGGAACAAAATATGAGTTTTCAGTTCATTCTTCAAAGTTGCACTTTTGCTCCAAGTTATGCTCAGAAACACTGTTTAGAGCGCTTGCAGCGCCAGCAAACGCTGTTTTGAACGCCTTAATACAAGACTTACTACTTGTATGGAAATGCATGTGTAACATTACAAACATGATAAAACAGCTTGTTATCACATCCAAACACTGTTTTGGAACAAAATATGAGTTTTCAGTTCATTCTTCAAAAGTTGCACTTTTGCCACAAGTTATGCTCAGAAACACTGTTTAGAGCGCTTACAGCGCCAGCAAACGCTGTTTTGAACGCCTTAATACAAGACTTACTACTTGTATGGAAATGGAGGTGTAACATTACAAACATGATAAAACAGCTTGTTATCACATCCAAACACTGTTTTCATTCAAAATATGAGTTTTCTTTTCATTCTTGAAAAGTTGCACTTTTGCCCCAAGTTATGCTCAGAAACACTGTTTAGAGCTCTTACAACGCCAGAAAACGCTGTTTTGAACGCCTTAATGCAAGCCTTACTACTTGTTAGGAAATGCATGTGTAACATTACAAACATGATAAAACAGCCTGTTATCACATCCAAACACTGTTTTGGAACAAAATATGAGTTTTCAGTTCATTCTTCAAAAGTTGCACTTTTGCTCCAAGTTATGCTCAGAAACACTGTTAGAGCGCTTACAGCGCCAGCAAACGCTGTTTGAACGCCTTAATACAAGACTCACTACTTGTATGGAAATGGATGTGTAACATTACAAACATGATAAAACAGCTTGTTATCACATCCAAACACTGTTTTCATTCAAAATATGAGTTTTCTTTTCATTCTTGAAAAGTTGCACTTTTGCCCCAAGTTATGCTCAGAAACACTGTTTAGAGCTCTTACAACGCCAGAAAACGCTGTTTTGAACGCCTTAATGCAAGCCTTACTACTTGTTAGGAAAATGCATGTGTAACATACAAACATGATAAAACAGCTTGTTATCACATCCAAACACTGTTTTGGAACAAAATATGAGTTTTCAGTTCATTCTTCAAAAGTTGCACTTTTGCCACAAGTTATGCTCAGAAACACTGTTTAGAGCGCTTGCAGCGCCAGCAAACGCTGTTTTGAACGCCTTAATACAAGACTTACTACTTGTATGAAATGCATGTGTAACATTACAAACATGATAAAACAGCTTGGTTATCACATCCAAACACTGTTTTGGAACAAAATATGAGTTTTCAGTTCATTCTTCAAAAGTTGCACTTTTGCTCCAAGTTATGCTCAGAAACACTGTTTAGAGCGCTTACAGCGCCAGCAAACGCTGTTTTGAACGCCTTAATACAAGACTTACTACTTGTATGGAAATGGATGTGTAACATTACAAACATGATAAAACAGCTTGTTATCACATCCAAACACTGTTTTGGAACAAAATATGAGTTTTCAGTTCATTCTTCAAAAGTTGCACTTTTGCCACAAGTTATGCTCAGAAACACTGTTTAGAGCTCTTACAGCGCCAGCAAACGCTGTTTTGAACGCCTTAATACAAGACTCACTACTTGTATGGAAATGGATGTGTAACATTACAAACATGATTAAACAGCTTGTTATCACATCCAAACACTGTTTTGGAACAAAATATGAGTTTTCAGTTCATTCTGTCAAAAGTTGCACTTTTGCCACAAGTTATGCTCAGAAACACTGTTTAGAGCGCTTACAGCGCCAGCAAACGCTGTTTTGAACGCCTTAATACAAGACTTACTACTTGTATGGAAATGGAGGTGTAACATTACAAACATGATAAAACAGCTTGTTATCACATCCAAACACTGTTTTCATTCAAAATATGAGTTTTCTTTTTCATTCTTGAAAAGTTGCACTTTTGCCCCAAGTTATGCTCAGAAAACACTGTTTAGAGCTCTTACAACGCCAGAAAACGCTGTTTTGAACGCCTTAATGCAAGCCTTACTACTTGTTAGGAAATGCATGTGTAACATTACAAAACATGATAAAACAGCTTGTTATCACATCCAAACACTGTTATTGGAACAAAATATGAGTTTTCAGTTCATTCTTCAAAAGTTGCACTTTTGCCACAAGTTATGCTCAGAAACACTGTTTAGAGCGCTTGCAGCGCCAGCAAACGCTGTTTTGAACGCCTTAATACAAGACTTACTACTTGTATGGAAATGCATGTGTAACATTACAAACATGATAAAACAGCTTGTTATCACATCCAAACACTGTTTTGGAACAAAATATGAGTTTTCAGTTCATTCTACATAAGTTGCACTATTGCTCCAAGTTATGCTCAGAAACACTGTTTTAGAGCGCTTACAGCGCCAGCAAACGCTGTTTTGAACGCCTTAATACAAGACTTACTACTTGTATGGAAATGGATGTGTAACATTACAAACATGATAAAACAGCTTGTTATCACATCCAAACACTGTTTTGGAACAAATATGAGTTTTCAGTTCATTCTTCAAAAGTTGGCACTTTTGCTCCAAGTTATGCTCAGAAACACTGTTTAGAGCGCTTACAGCGCCAGCAAACGCTGTTTTGAACACCTTAATACAAGACTCACTACTTGTATGGAAATGGAGGTGTAACATTACAAACATGATAAAACAGCTTGTAATCACATCCAAACACTGTTTTGGAACAAAATATGAGTTTTCCAGTTCATTCTTCAAAAGTTGCACTTTGCCACAAGTTATGCTCAGAAACACTGTTTAGAGCGCTTACAGCGCCAGCAAACGCTGTTTGAACGCCTTAATACAAGACTTACTACTTGTATGGAAATGGAGGTGTAACATTACAAACATGATAAAACAGCTTGTTATCACATCCAAACACTGTTTTCATTCAAAATATGAGTTTTCTTTTCATTCTTGAAAAGTTGCACTTTTGCCCCAAGTTATGCTCAGAAACACTGTTTAGAGCTCTTACAACGCCAGAAAACGCTGTTTTGAACGCCTTAATGCAAGCCTTACTACTTGTTAGGAAATGCATGTGTAACATTACAAACATGATAAAACAGCTTGTTATCACATCCAAACACTGTTTTGGAACAAAATATGAGTTTTCAGTTCATTCTTCAAAAGTTGCACTTTTGCCACAAGTTATGCTCAGAAACACTGTTTAGAGCGCTTGCAGCGCCAGCAAACGCTGTTTTGAACGCCTTAATACAAGACTTACTACTTGTATGAAATGCATGTGTAACATTACAAACATGATAAAACAGCTTGTTATCACATCCAAACACTGTTTTGGAACAAAATATGAGTTTTCAGTTCATTCTTCAAAAGTTGCACTTTTGCTCCAAGTTATGCTCAGAAACACTGTTTTAGAGCGCTTACAGCGCCAGCAAAACGCTGTTTTGAACGCCTTAATACAAGACTTACTACTTGTATGGAAATGGATGTGTAACATTACAAACATGATAAAACAGCTTGTTATCACATCCAAACACTGTTTGGAACAAAATATGAGGTTTTCAGTTCATTCTTCAAAAGTTGCACTTTTGCTCCAAGTTATGCTCAGAAACACTGTTTAGAGCGCTTACAGCGCAGCAAAACGCTGTTTTGAACGCCTTAATACAAGACTCACTACTTGTATGGAATATGGATGTGTAACATTACAAACATGATAAAACAGCTTGTTATCACATCCAAACACTGTTTTCATTCAAAATATGAGTTTTCTTTTCATTCTTGAAAAGTTGCACTTTTGCCCCAAGTTATGCTCAGAAACACTGTTTAGAGCTCTTACAACGCCAGAAAACGCTGTTCTTGAACGCCTTAATGCAAGCCTTACTACTTGTTAGGAAATGCATGTGTAACATTACAAACATGATAAAACAGCTTGTTATCACATCCAAACACTGTTTTGGAACAAAATATGAGTTTTCAGTTCATTCTTCAAAAGTTGCACTTTTGCTCCAAGTTATGCTCAGAAACACTGTTTAGAGCGCTTGCAGCGCCAGCAAACACTGTTTTGAACGCCTTAATACAAGACTTACTACTTGTATGGAAATGCATGTGTAACATTACAAACATGATAAAACAGCTTGTTATCACAACCAAACACTGTTTTGGAACAAAATATGAGTTTTCCAGTTCATTCTTCAAAGTTGCACTTTTGCCACAAGTTATGCTCAGAAACACTGTTTAGAGCGCTTACAGCGCCAGCAAACGCTGTTTTGACGCCTTAATACAAGACTTACTACTTGTATGGAAATGGAGGTGTAACATTACAAACATGATAAAACAGCTTGTTATCACATCCAAACACTGTTTTCATTCAAAATATGAGTTTTCTTTTCATTCTTGAAAAGTTTGCACTTTTGCCCCAAGTTATGCTCAGAAACACTGTTTAGAGCTCTTACAACGCCAGAAAACGCTGTTTTGAACGACTTAATGCAAGCCTTACTACTTGTTAGGAAATGCATGTGTAACATTACAAACATGATAAAACAGCTTGTTATCACATCCAAACACTGTTTTGGAACAAAATATGAGTTTTCAGTTCATTCTTCAAAAGTTGCACTTTTGCTCCAAGTTATGCTCAGAAACACTGTTTAGAGCGCTTACAGCGCCAGCAAACGCTGTTTTGAACGCCTTAATACAAGACTCACTACTTGTATGGAAATGGATGTGTAACATTACAACATGATAAAACAGCTTGTTATCACATCCAAACACTGTTTTCATTCAAAATATGAGTTTTCTTTTCATTCTTGAAAAGTTGCACTTTTGCCCCAAGTTATGCTCAGAAACACTGTTTAGAGCTCTTACAACGCCAGAAAACGCTGTTTTGAACGCCTTAATGCAAGCCTTACTACTTGTTAGGAAATGCATGTGTAACATTACAAACATGATAAAACAGCTTGTTATCACATCCAAACACTGTTTTGGAACAAAATATGAGTTTTCAGTTCATTCTTCAAAAGTTGCACTTTTGCTCCAAGTTATGCTCAGAAACACTGTTTAGAGCGCTTGCAGCGCCAGCAAACGCTGTTTGAACGCCTTAATACAAGACTTACTACTTGTATGGAAATGCATGTGTAACATTACAAACATGATAAAACAGCTTGTTATCACATCCAAACACTGTTTTGGAACAAAATATGAGTTTTCAGTTCATTCTTCAAAAGTTGCACTTTTGCCACAAGTTATGCTCAGAAACACTGTTTAGAGCACTTACAGCGCCAGCAAACGCTGTTTTGAACGCCTTAATACAAGACTTACTACTTGTATGGAAATGGAGGTGTAACATTACAAACATGATAAAACAGCTTGTTATCACATCCAAACACTGTTTTCATTCAAAATATGAGTTTTCTTTTCATTCTTGAAAAGTTGCACTTTTGCCCAAGTTATGCTCAGAAACACTGTTTAGAGCTCTTACAACGCCAGAAAACGCTGTTTTGAACGCCTTAATGCAAGCCTTACTACTTGTTAGGAAATGCATGTGTAACATTACAAACATGATAAAACAGCTTGTTATCACACATCAAACACTGTTTTGGAACAAAATATGAGTTTTCAGTTCATTCTTCAAAAGTTGCACTTTTGCCACAAGTTATGCTCAGAAACACTGTTTAGAGCGCTTGCAGCGCCAGCAAACGCTGTTTTGAACGCCTTAATACAAGACTTACTACTTGTATGGAAATGCATGTGTAACATTACAAACATGATAAAACAGCTTGTTATCACATCCAAACACTGTTTTGGAACAAAATATGAGTTTTCAGTTCATTCTTCAAAAGTTGCACTTTTTGCCACAAGTTATGCTCAGAAACACTGTTTAGAGCGCTTGCAGCGCCAGCAAACGCTGTTTTGAACGCCTTAATACAAGACTTACTACTTGTATGGAAATGGATGTGTAACATTACAAACATGATAAAACAGCTTGTTATCACATCCAAACACTGTTTTGGAACAAAATATGAGTTTTCAGTTCATTCTTCAAAAAGTTGCACTTTTGCCACAAGTTATGCTCAGAAACACTGTTTAGAGCTCTTACAGCGCCAGCAAACGCTGTTTTGAACGCCTTTATACAAGACTCACTACTTGTATGAAATGGATGTGTAACATTACAAACATGATAAAACAGCTTGTTATCACATCCAAACACTGTTTTGGAACAAAATATGAGTTTTCAGTTCATTCTTCAAAAGTTGCACTTTTGCCACAAGTTATGCTCAGAAACACTGTTTAGAGCGCTTACAGCGCCAGTCAAACGCTGTTTTGAACGCCTTAATACAAGACTTACTACTTGTATGGAAATGGAGGTGTAAACATTACAAACATGATAAAACAGCTTGTTATCACATCCAAACACTGTTTTCATTCAAAATATGAGTTTTCTTTTCATTCTTGAAAAGTTGCACTTTTGCCCCAAGTTATGCTCAGAAACACTGTTTAGAGCTCTTACAACGCCAGAAAACGCTGTTTTGAACGCCTTAATGCAAGCCTTACTACTTGTTAGGAAATGCATGTGTAACATTACAAACATGATAAACAGCTTGTTATCACATCCAAACACTGTTTTGAACAAAATATGAGTTTTCAGTTCATTCTTCAAAAGTTGCACTTTTGCCACAAGTTATGCTCAGAAACACTGTTTAGAGCGCTTGCAGCGCCAGCAAACGCTGTTTTGAACGCCTTAATACAAGACTTACTACTTGTATGGAAATGCATGTGTAACATTACAAACATGATAAAACAGGCTTGTTATCACATCCAAACACTGTTTTGGAACAAAATATGAGTTTTCAGTTCATTCTTCAAAAGTTGCACTTTTGCTCCAAGTTATGCTCAGAAACACTGTTTAGAGCGCTTACAGCGCCAGCAAACGCTGTTTTGAACGCCTTAATACAAGACTCACTACTTGTATGGAAATGGATGTGTAACATTACAAACATGATAAAACAGCTTGTTATCACATCCAAACACTGTTTTCATTCAAAATATGAGTTTTCTTTTCATTCTTGAAAAGTTGCACTTTTGCCACAAGTTATGCTCAGAAACACTGTTTAGAGCTCTTACAGCGCCAGCAAACGCTGTTTTGAACGCCTTAATACAAGACTCACTACTTGTATGGAAATGGATGTGTAACATTACAAACATGATAAAACAGCTTGTTATCACATCCAAACACTGTTTTCATTCAAAATATGAGTTTTCTTTTCATTCTTGAAAAGTTGCACTTTTGCCCCAAGTTATGCTCAGAAACACTGTTTAGAGCTCTTACAACGCCAGAAAACGCTGTTTTGAACGCCTTAATGCAAGCCTTACTACTTGTTAGGAATGCATGTGTAACATTACAAACATGATAAAACAGCTTGTTATCACATCCAAACACTGTTTTGGAACAAAATATGAGTTTTCAGTTCATTCTTCAAAAGTTGCACTTTTGCCACAAGTTATGCTCAGAAACACTGTTTAGAGCGCTTGCAGCGCCAGCAAACGCTGTTTTGAACGCCTTAATACAAGACTTACTACTTGTATGGAAATGCATGTGAAACATTACAAACATGATAAAACAGCTTGTTATCACATCCCAAACACTGTTTTTGGAACAAAATATGAGTTTTCAGTTCATTCTTCAAAAGTTGCACTTTTGCTCCAAGTTATGCTCAGAAACACTGTTTAGAGCGCTTACAGCGCCAGCAAACGCTGTTTTGAACGCCTTAATACAAGACTCACTACTTGTATGGAAATGGATGTGTAACATTACAAACATGATAAAACAGCTTGTTATCACATCCAAACACTGTTTTCATTCAAAATATGAGTTTTCTTTTCATTCTTGAAAAGTTGCACTTTTGCCCCAAGTTATGCTCAGAAACACTGTTTAGAGCTCTTACAACGCCAGAAAACGCTGTTTTGAACGCCTTAATGCAAGCCTTACTACTTGTTAGGAATGCATGTGTAACATTACAAACATGATAAAACAGCTTGTTATCACATCCAAACACTGTTTGGAACAAAATATGAGTTTTCAGTTCATTCTTCAAAAGTTGCACTTTTGCTCCAAGTTATGCTCAGCAAACACTGTTTAGAGCGCTTGCAGCGCCAGCAAACGCTGTTTTGAACGCCTTAATACAAGACTTACTACTTGTATGGAAATGCATGTGTAACATTACAAACATGATAAAACAGCTTGTTATCACATCCAAACACTGTTTTTGGAACAAAATATGAGTTTTCAGTTCATTCTTCAAAAGTTGCACTTTTGCCACAAGTTATGCTCAGAAACACTGTTTAGAGCGCTTACAGCGCCAGCAAACGCTGTTTTGAACGCCTTAATACAAGACTTACTACTTGTATGGAAATGGAGGTGTAACATTACAAACATGATAAAACAGCTTGTTATCACATCCAAACACTGTTTTCATTCAAAATATGAGTTTTCTTTTCATTCTTGAAAAGTTGCACTTTTGCCCCCAAGTTATGCTCAGAAACACTGTTTAGAGCTCTTACAACGCCAGAAAACGCTGTTTTGAACGCCTTAATGCAAGCCTTACTACTTGTTAGGAAATGCATGTGTAACATTACAAACATGATAAAACAGCTTGTTATCACATCCAAACACTGTTTTGGAACAAAATATGAGTTTTCAGTTCATTCTTCAAAAGTTGCACTTTTGCTCCAAGTTATGCTCAGAAACACTGTTTAGAGCGCTTACAGCGCCAGCAAACGCTGTTTTGAACGCCTTAACCCTTATATGGTCCAAGGGTCTGTGGGACCCATTTTTAAAAAATCAGCTTAAAAAAATTCTACAATTTTTTTTTTTTCAAACTGAGATTCATTGGTCCTTGGCTCATTTTCTGTGAGCAACATAAATCAGAAAATATTTTCAATGACCACCCCCCCGTACCCCCCCCTTCACATTTGTATTACATACAGGGTCCAGGGTCCACTGGGCCCTGGGCTAGTCAAAGTGGGCAATCAACATTGGGTTGGGTAGTTGATAGTCGTCTGTATGACTTTAAAGGATATACAAACAAAGGACAGAGGAGTTTGGCATGCAAAGGTGAGCAAACCATCAACACTTTTGATGGTTGTCACATCAGGGGTTGATTGCATATTGTCAGACAGCAGACGAAGAATCTCTATAGAGACAAAGGGGTGAGATCAGAAAGAAGCATCTTTTCTCTCAGCCCTCATTATCCCTCCCTCCTCTCTGGACCTGTGTGTGTGTGTGTGTGTGTGTGTGTGTGTGTCTATGTGTGTGTGAGGTGTGTTTCATCCAATCATGGGGACATGATGCTATAAATGCTAAAAATGCTATAAAAGATGGCAAAGCGATTCTCAGTTCAGACTGCCTTACAGCTGCTATTGGAGAGACAGAGGATTTTGATGGTGATTCAGAAGAAGAAATTTCAGGATCACATTTCTGAAATATCAGAGTCTGATAGTGATAATGAAAAGGAGGATGAGCAGCAGCCAGCTCCGTTAGCACCAGCCGTCAGCAGCTAGCCATAGGACCAGCCTGTCAGCCAGCATGATTTATGATTCATTTCCTTATTGTGTTACATTTTAATAAAAAAGTAACTAATAAATAAATGAGAGCAAACTAATTTAACATATGTATTGTTTATTTTACTTGCAATTGGGCTAAATCTGCTGATTATTTTAACAAAAAATGCAATGGGTCCCCCACGCCCAGCTGGACCCCAAGAAGGTAGACCACGCCCGGATCTCATCAGGGTTAATACAAGACTCACTACTTGTATGGAAATGGATGTGTAACATTACAAACATGATAAAACAGCTTGTTATCACATCCAAACACTGTTTTCATTCAAAATATGAGTTTTCTTTTCATTCTTGAAAAGTTGCACTTTTGCCCCAAGTTATGCTCAGAAACACTGTTTAGAGCTCTTACAACGCCAGAAAACGCTGTTTTGAACGCCTTAATGCAAGCCTTACTACTTGTTAGGAAATGCATGTGTAACATTACAACATGATAAAACAGCTTGTTATCACATCCAAACACTGTTTTGGAACAAAATATGAGTTTTCAGTTCATTCTTCAAAAGTTGCACTTTTGCTCCAAGTTATGCTCAGAAACACTGTTTAGAGCGCTTGCAGCGCCAGCAAACGCTGTTTTGAACGCCTTAATACAAGGACTTACTACTTGTATGGAAATGCATGTGTAACATTACAAACATGATAAAACAGCTTGTTATCACATCCAAACACTGTTTTGGAACAAAATATGAGTTTTCAGTTCATTCTTCAAAAGTTGCACTTTTGCCACAAGTATGCTCAGAAACACTGTTTAGAGCGCTTACAGCGCCAGCAAACGCTGTTTTGAACGCCTTAATACAAGACTTACTACTTGTATGGAAATGGAGGTGTAACATTACAAACATGATAAAACAGCTTGTTATCACATCCAAACACTGTTTTCATTCAAAATATGAGTTTTCTTTTCATTCTTGAAAAGTTGCACTTTTGCCCCAAGTTATGCTCAGAAACACTGTTTAGAGCTCTTACAACGCCAGAAAACGCTGTTTTGAACGCCTTAATGCAAGCCTTACTACTTGTTAGGAAATGCATGTGTAACATTACAAACATGATAAAACAGCTTGTTATCACATCCAAACACTGTTTTGGAACAAAATATGAGTTTTCAGTTCATTCTTCAAAAGTTGCACTTTTGCCACAAGTTATGCTCAGAAACACTGTTTAAGAGCGCTTGCAGCGCCAGCAAACGCTGTTTTGAACGCCTTAATACAAGACTTACTACTTGTATGGAAATGCATGTGTAACATTACAAACATGATAAAACAGCTTGTTATCACATCCAAACACTGTTTTGGAACAAAATATGAGTTTTCAGTTCATTCTTCAAAAGTTGCACTTTTGCTCCAAGTTATGCTCAGAAACACTGTTTAGAGCGCTTACAGCGCCAGCAAACGCTGTTTTGAACGCCTTAATACAAGACTTACTACTTGTATGGAAATGGATGTGTAACATTACAAACATGATAAAACAGCTTGTTATCACATCCAAACACTGTTTTGGAACAAAATATGAGTTTTCAGTTCATTCTTCAAAAGTTGCACTTTTGCCACAAGTTATGCTCAGAAACACTGTTTAGAGCTCTTACAGCGCCAGCAAACGCTGTTTTGAACGCCTTAATACAAGACTCACTACTTGTATGGAAATGGATGTGTAACATTACAAACATGATAAAACAGCTTGTTATCACATCCAAACACTGTTTTGGAACAAAATATGAGTTTTCAGTTCATTCTTCAAAAGTTGCACTTTTGCC
Source organism: Brachyhypopomus gauderio (assembly GCF_052324685.1). Classification (NCBI taxonomy): domain Eukaryota; kingdom Metazoa; phylum Chordata; class Actinopteri; order Gymnotiformes; family Hypopomidae; genus Brachyhypopomus; species Brachyhypopomus gauderio. Next base: position 17,711 of record NW_027507152.1, read on the forward strand.
ACAAGTTATGCTCAGAAACACTGTTTAGAGCGCTTACAGCGCCAGCAAACGCTGTTTTGAACGCCTTAATACAAGACTTACTACTTGTATGGAAATGGAGGTGTAACATTACAAACATGATAAACAGCTTGTTATCACATCCAAACACTGTTTTCATTCAAAATATGAGTTTTCTTTTCATTCTTGAAAAGTTGCACTTTTGCCCCAAGTTATGCTCAGAAACACTGTTTAGAGCTCTTACAACGCCAGAAAACGCTGTTTTGAACGCCTTAATGCAAGCCTTACTACTTGTTAGGAAATGCATGTGTAACATTACAAACATGATAAAACAGCTTGTTATCACATCCAAACACTGTTTTGGAACAAAATATGAGTTTTCAGTTCATTCTTCAAAAGTTGCACTTTTGCCACAAGTTATGCTCAGAAACACTGTTTAGAGCGCTTGCAGCGCCAGCAAACGCTGTTTTGAACGCCTTAATACAAGACTTACTACTTGTATGGAATGCATGTGTAACATTACAAACATGATAAAACAGCTTGTTATCACATCCAAACACTGTTTTGGAACAAATATGAGTTTTCAGTTCATTCTTCAAAAGTTGCACTTTTGCTCCAAGTTATGCTCAGAAACACTGTTTAGAGCGCATACAGCGCCAGCAAACGCTGTTTTGAACGCCTTAATACAAGACTTACTACTTGTATGGAAATGGATGTGTAACATTACAAACAGATAAAAACAGCTTGTTATCACATCCAAACACTGTTTTGGAACAAAATATGAGTTTTCAGTTCATTCTTCAAAAGTTGCACTTTTGCCACAAGTTATGCTCAGAAACACTGTTTAGAGCGCTTGCAGAAGCAGCAAACGCTGTTTTGAACGCCTTAATACAAGACTTACTACTTGTATGGAAATGCATGTGTAACATTACAAACATGATAAAACAGCTTGTTATCACATCCAAACACTGTTTTGGAACAAAATATGAGTTTTCAGTTCATTCTTCAAAAGTTGCACTTTTGCTCCAAGTTATGCTCAGAAACACTGTTTAGAGCGCTTACAAGCGCCAGCAAACGCTGTTTTGAACGCCTTAATACAAGACTCACTACTTGTATGGAAATGGATGTGTAACATTACAAACATGATAAAACAGCTTGTTATCACATCCAAACACTGTTTTCATTCAAAATATGAGTTTTCTTTTCATTCTTGAAAAGTTGCACTTTTGCTCCAAGTTATGCTCAGAAACACTGTTTAGAGCGCTTGCAGCGCCAGCAAACGCTGTTTTGAACGCCTTAATACAAGACTTACTACTTGTATGGAAATGCATGTGTAACATTACAAACATGATAAAACAGCTTGTTATCACATCCAAACACTGTTTTGGAACAAAATATGAGTTTTCAGTTCATTCTTCAAAAGTTGCACTTTTGCCACAAGTTATGCTCAGAAACACTGTTTAGAGCGCTTACAGCGCCAGCAAACGCTGTTTTGAACGCCTTAATACAAGACTTACTACTTGTATGGAAATGGAGGTGTAACATTACAAACATGATAAAACAGCTTGTTATCACATCCAAACACTGTTTTCATTCAAAATATGAGTTTTCTTTTCATTCTTGAAAATGTTGCACTTTTGCCCCAAGTTATGCTCAGAAACACTGTTTAGAGCTCTTACAACGCCAGAAAACGCTGTTTTGAACGCCTTAATGCAAGCCTTACTACTTGTTAGGAAATGCATGTGTAACATTACAAACATGATAAAACAGCTTGTTATCACATCCAAACACTGTTTTGGAAACAAAATATGAGTTTTCAGTTCATTCTTCAAAAGTTGCACTTTTGCTCCAAGTTATGCTCAGAAACACTGTTTAGAGCGCTTACAGCGCAGCAAACGCTGTTTTGAACGCCTTAATACAAGACTTACTACTTGTTTGGAAATGCATGTGTAACATTACAAACATGATAAAACAGCTTGTTATCACATCCAAACACTGTTTTGGAACAAAATATGAGTTTTCAGTTCATTCTTCAAAAGTTGCACTTTTGCCACAAGTTATGCTCAGAAACACTGTTTAGAGCGCTTACAGCGCCAGCAAACGCTGTTTTGAACGCCTTAATGCAAGACTTACTACTTGTATGGAAATGCATGTGTAACATTACAAACATGATAAAACAACTTGTTATCACATCCAAACACTGTTTTGGAACAAAATATGAATTTTCAGTTCATTCTTCAAAAGTTGCACTTTTGCTCCAAGTTATGCTCAGAAACACTGTTTAGAGCGCTTACAGCGCCAGCAAACGCTGTTTTGAACGCCTTAATACAAGACTTACTACTTGTATGGAAATGGATGTGTAACATTACAAACATGATAAAACAGCTTGTTATCACATCCAAACACTGTTTTCATTCAAAATATGAGTTTTCTTTTCATTCTTGAAAAGTTGCACTTTTGCCCCAAGTTATGCTCAGAAACACTGTTTAGAGCTCTTACAACGCCAGCAAACGCTGTTTTGAACGCCTTAATGCAAGCCTTACCTACTTGTTAGGAAATGCATGTGTAACATTACAAACATGATAAAACAGCTTGTTATCACATCCAAACACTGTTTTAGAACAAAATATGAGTTTTCAGTTCATTCTTCAAAAGTTGCACTTTTGCTCCAAGTTATGCTCAGAAACACTGTTTAGAGCGCTTACAGCGCCAGCAAACGTTGTTTTGAACGCCTTAATACAAGACTTACTACTTGTTTGGAAATGCATGTGTAACATTACAAACATGATAAAACAGCTTGTTATCACATCCAAACACTGTTTTCATTCAAAATATGAGTTTTCTTTTCATTCTTCAAAAGTTGCACTTTTGCCACAAGTTATGCTCAGAAACACTGTTTAGAGCTCTTACAACGCCAGCAAACGCTGTTTTGAACGCCTTAATGCAAGCCTTACTACTTGTTAGGAAATGCATGTGTAACATTACAAACATGATAAAACAGCTTGTTATCACATCCAAACACTGTTTTAGAACAAAATATGAGTTTTCAGTTCATTCTTCAAAAGTTGCACTTTTGCTCCAAGTTATGCTCAGAAACACTCTTTAGAGCGCTTACAGCGCCAGCAAACGCTGTTTTGAACGCCTTAATACAAGACTTACTACTTGTTTGGAAATGCATGTGTAACATTACAAACATGATAAAACAGCTTGTTATCACATCCAAACACTGTTTTGGAACAAAATATGAGTTTTCAGTTCATTCTTCAAAAGTTGCACTTTTGCCACAAGTTATGCTCAGAAACACTGTTTAGAGCGCTTACAGCGCCAGCAAACGCTGTTTTGAACGCCTTAATGCAAGACTTACTACTTGTATGGAAATGCATGTGTAACATTACAAACATGATAAAACAGCTTGTTATCACATCCAAACACTGTTTTGGAACAAAATATGAGTTTTCAGTTCATTCTTCAAAAGTTGCACTTTTGCTCCAAGTTATGCTCAGAAACACTGTTTAGAGCGCTTACAGCGCCAGCAAACGCTGTTTTGAACGCCTTAATACAAGACTTACTACTTGTATGGAAATGGATGTGTAACATTACAAACATGATAAAACAGCTTGTTATCACATCCAAACACTGTTTTGGAACAAAATATGAGTTTTCAGTTCATTCTTCAAAAGTTGCACTTTTGCTCCAAGTTATGCTCAGAAACACTGTTTAGAGCGCTTACAGCGCCAGCAAACGCTGTTTTGAACGCCTTAATACAAGACTTACTACTTGTATGGAAATGGATGTGTAACATTACAAACATGATAAAACAGCTTGTTATCACATCCAAACACTGTTTTCATTCAAAATATGAGTTTTCTTTTCATTCTTGAAAAGTTGCACTTTTGCCCCAAGTTATGCTCAGAAACACTGTTTAGAGCTCTTACAACGCCAGAAAACGCTGTTTTGAACGCCTTAATGCAAGCCTTACTACTTGTTAGGAAATGCATGTGTAACATTACAAACATGATAAAACAGCTTGTTATCACATCCAAACACTGTTTTGGAACAAAATATGAGTTTTCAGTTCATTCTTCAAAAGTTGCACTTTTGCTCCAAGTTATGCTCAGAAACACTGTTTAGAGCGCTTACAGCGCCAGCAAACGCTGTTTTGAACGCCTTAATACAAGACTTACTACTTGTATGGAAATGGATGTGTAACATTACAAACATGATAAAACAGCTTGTTATCACATCCAAACACTGTTTTCATTCAAAATATGAGTTTTCTTTTCATTCTTGAAAAGTTGCACTTTTGCCCCAAGTTATGCTCAGAAACACTGTTTAGAGCTCTTACAACGCCAGAAAACGCTGTTTTGAACGCCTTAATGCAAGCCTTACTACTTGTTAGGAAATGCATGTGTAACATTACAAACATGATAAAACAGCTTGTTATCACATCCAAACACTGTTTTGGAACAAAATATGAGTTTTCAGTTCATTCTTCAAAAGTTGCACTTTTGCCACAAGTTATGCTCAGAAACACTGTTTAGAGCGCTTACAGCGCCAGCAAACGCTGTTTTGAACGCCTTAATACAAGACTTACTACTTGTATGGAAATGGATGTGTAACATTACAAACATGATAAAACAGCTTGTTATCACATCCAAACACTGTTTTCATTCAAAATATGAGTTTTCTTTTCATTCTTGAAAAGTTGCACTTTTGCCCCAAGTTATGCTCAGAAACACTGTTTAGAGCTCTTACAACGCCAGCAAACGCTGTTTTGAACGCCTTAATGCAAGCCTTACCTACTTGTTAGGAAATGCATGTGTAACATTACAAACATGATAAAACAGCTTGTTATTACATCCAAACACTGTTTTAGAACAAAATATGAGTTTTCAGTTCATTCTTCAAAAGTTGCACTTTTGCTCCAAGTTATGCTCAGAAACACTGTTTAGAGCGCTTACAGCGCCAGCAAACGTTGTTTTGAACGCCTTAATACAAGACTTACTACTTGTTTGGAAATGCATGTGTAACATTACAAACATGATAAAACAGCTTGTTATCACATCCAAACACTGTTTTCATTCAAAATATGAGTTTTCTTTTCATTCTTCAAAAGTTGCACTTTTGCCACAAGTTATGCTCAGAAACACTGTTTAGAGCTCTTACAACGCCAGCAAACGCTGTTTTGAACGCCTTAATGCAAGCCTTACTACTTGTTAGGAAATGCATGTGTAACATTACAAACATGATAAAACAGCTTGTTATCACATCCAAACACTGTTTTAGAACAAAATATGAGTTTTCAGTTCATTCTTCAAAAGTTGCACTTTTGCTCCAAGTTATGCTCAGAAACACTCTTTAGAGCGCTTACAGCGCCAGCAAACGCTGTTTTGAACGCCTTAATACAAGACTTACTACTTGTTTGGAAATGCATGTGTAACATTACAAACATGATAAAACAGCTTGTTATCACATCCAAACACTGTTTTGGAACAAAATATGAGTTTTCAGTTCATTCTTCAAAAGTTGCACTTTTGCCACAAGTTATGCTCAGAAACACTGTTTAGAGCGCTTACAGCGCCAGCAAACGCTGTTTTGAACGCCTTAATGCAAGACTTACTACTTGTATGGAAATGCATGTGTAACATTACAAACATGATAAAACAGCTTGTTATCACATCCAAACACTGTTTTGGAACAAAATATGAGTTTTCAGTTCATTCTTCAAAAGTTGCACTTTTGCTCCAAGTTATGCTCAGAAACACTGTTTAGAGCGCTTACAGCGCCAGCAAACGCTGTTTTGAACGCCTTAATACAAGACTTACTACTTGTATGGAAATGGATGTGTAACATTACAAACATGATAAAACAGCTTGTTATCACATCCAAACACTGTTTTCATTCAAAATATGAGTTTTCTTTTCATTCTTGAAAAGTTGCACTTTTGCCCCAAGTTATGCTCAGAAACACTGTTTAGAGCTCTTACAACGCCAGAAAACGCTGTTTTGAACGCCTTAATGCAAGCCTTACTACTTGTTAGGAAATGCATGTGTAACATTACAAACATGATAAAACAGCTTGTTATCACATCCAAACACTGTTTTGGAACAAAATATGAGTTTTCAGTTCATTCTTCAAAAGTTGCACTTTTGCTCCAAGTTATGCTCAGAAACACTGTTTCGAGCGCTTACAGCGCCAGCAAACGCTGTTTTGAACGCCTTAATACAAGACTTACTACTTGTATGGAAATGGATGTGTAACATTACAAACATGATAAAACAGCTTGTTATCACATCCAAACACTGTTTTCATTCAAAATATGAGTTTTCTTTTCATTCTTGAAAAGTTGCACTTTTGCCCCAAGTTATGCTCAGAAACACTGTTTAGAGCGCTTACAGCGCCAGCAAACGCTGTTTTGAACGCCTTAATACAAGACTTACTACTTGTATGGAAATGGATGTGTAACATTACAAACATGATAAAACAGCTTGTTATCACATCCAAACACTGTTTTCATTCAAAATATGAGTTTTCTTTTCATTCTTGAAAAGTTGCACTTTTGCCCCAAGTTATGCTCAGAAACACTGTTTAGAGCTCTTACAACGCCAGAAAACGCTGTTTTGAACGCCTTAATGCAAGCCTTACTACTTGTTAGGAAATGCATGTGTAACATTACAAACATGATAAAACAGCTTGTTATCACATCCAAACACTGTTTTGGAACAAAATATGAGTTTTCAGTTCATTCTTCAAAAGTTGCACTTTTGCTCCAAGTTATGCTCAGAAACACTGTTTAGAGCGCTTACAGCGCCAGCAAACGCTGTTTTGAACGCCTTAATACAAGACTTACTACTTGTATGGAAATGGATGTGTAACATTACAAACATGATAAAACAGCTTGTTATCACATCCAAACACTGTTTTGGAACAAAATATGAGTTTTCAGTTCATTCTTCAAAAGTTGCACTTTTGCTCCAAGTTATGCTCAGAAACACTCTTTAGAGCGCTTACAGCGCCAGCAAACGCTGTTTTGAACGCCTTAATACAAGACTTACTACTTGTTTGGAAATGCATGTGTAACATTACAAACATGATAAAACAGCTTGTTATCACATCCAAACACTGTTTTGGAACAAAATATGAGTTTTCAGTTCATTCTTGAAAAGTTGCACTTTTGCCACAAGTTATGCTCAGAAACACTGTTTAGAGCGCTTACAGCGCCAGCAAACGCTGTTTTGAACGCCTTAATGCAAGACTTACTACTTGTATGGAAATGCATGTGTAACATTACAAACATGATAAAACAGCTTGTTATCACATCCAAACACTGTTTTGGAACAAAATATGAGTTTTCAGTTCATTCTTCAAAAGTTGCACTTTTGCTCCAAGTTATGCTCAGAAACACTGTTTAGAGCGCTTACAGCGCCAGCAAACGCTGTTTTGAACGCCTTAATACAAGACTTACTACTTGTATGGAAATGGATGTGTAACATTACAAACATGATAAAACAGCTTGTTATCACATCCAAACACTGTTTTCATTCAAAATATGAGTTTTCTTTTCATTCTTGAAAAGTTGCACTTTTGCCCCAAGTTATGCTCAGAAACACTGTTTAGAGCTCTTACAACGCCAGCAAACGCTGTTTTGAACGCCTTAATGCAAGCCTTACCTACTTGTTAGGAAATGCATGTGTAACATTACAAACATGATAAAACAGCTTGTTATCACATCCAAACACTGTTTTAGAACAAAATATGAGTTTTCAGTTCATTCTTCAAAAGTTGCACTTTTGCTCCAAGTTATGCTCAGAAACACTGTTTAGAGCGCTTACAGCGCCAGCAAACGTTGTTTTGAACGCCTTAATACAAGACTTACTACTTGTTTGGAAATGCATGTGTAACATTACAAACATGATAAAACAGCTTGTTATCACATCCAAACACTGTTTTCATTCAAAATATGAGTTTTCTTTTCATTCTTCAAAAGTTGCACTTTTGCCACAAGTTATGCTCAGAAACACTGTTTAGAGCTCTTACAACGCCAGCAAACGCTGTTTTGAACGCCTTAATGCAAGCCTTACTACTTGTTAGGAAATGCATGTGTAACATTACAAACATGATAAAACAGCTTGTTATCACATCCAAACACTGTTTTAGAACAAAATATGAGTTTTCAGTTCATTCTTCAAAAGTTGCACTTTTGCTCCAAGTTATGCTCAGAAACACTCTTTAGAGCGCTTACAGCGCCAGCAAACGCTGTTTTGAACGCCTTAATACAAGACTTACTACTTGTTTGGAAATGCATGTGTAACATTACAAACATGATAAAACAGCTTGTTATCACATCCAAACACTGTTTTGGAACAAAATATGAGTTTTCAGTTCATTCTTCAAAAGTTGCACTTTTGCCACAAGTTATGCTCAGAAACACTGTTTAGAGCGCTTACAGCGCCAGCAAACGCTGTTTTGAACGCCTTAATGCAAGACTTACTACTTGTATGGAAATGCATGTGTAACATTACAAACATGATAAAACAGCTTGTTATCACATCCAAACACTGTTTTGGAACAAAATATGAGTTTTCAGTTCATTCTTCAAAAGTTGCACTTTTGCTCCAAGTTATGCTCAGAAACACTGTTTAGAGCGCTTACAGCGCCAGCAAACGCTGTTTTGAACGCCTTAATACAAGACTTACTACTTGTATGGAAATGGATGTGTAACATTACAAACATGATAAAACAGCTTGTTATCACATCCAAACACTTTTGGAACAAAATATGAGTTTTCAGTTCATTCTTCAAAAGTTGCACTTTTGCTCCAAGTTATGCTCAGAAACACTGTTTAGAGCGCTTACAGCGCCAGCAAACGCTGTTTTGAACGCCTTAATACAAGACTTACTACTTGTATGGAAATGGATGTGTAACATTACAAACATGATAAAACAGCTTGTTATCACATCCAAACACTGTTTTCATTCAAAATATGAGTTTTCTTTTCATTCTTGAAAAGTTGCACTTTTGCCCCAAGTTATGCTCAGAAACACTGTTTAGAGCTCTTACAACGCCAGAAAACGCTGTTTTGAACGCCTTAATGCAAGCCTTACTACTTGTTAGGAAATGCATGTGTAACATTACAAACATGATAAAACAGCTTGTTATCACATCCAAACACTGTTTTGGAACAAAATATGAGTTTTCAGTTCATTCTTCAAAAGTTGCACTTTTGCTCCAAGTTATGCTCAGAAACACTGTTTAGAGCGCTTACAGCGCCAGCAAACGCTGTTTTGAACGCCTTAATACAAGACTTACTACTTGTATGGAAATGGATGTGTAACATTACAAACATGATAAAACAGCTTGTTATCACATCCAAACACTGTTTTCATTCAAAATATGAGTTTTCTTTTCATTCTTGAAAAGTTGCACTTTTGCCCCAAGTTATGCTCAGAAACACTGTTTAGAGCTCTTACAACGCCAGCAAACGCTGTTTTGAACGCCTTAATGCAAGCCTTACCTACTTGTTAGGAAATGCATGTGTAACATTACAAACATGATAAAACAGCTTGTTATCACATCCAAACACTGTTTTAGAACAAAATATGAGTTTTCAGTTCATTCTTCAAAAGTTGCACTTTTGCCACAAGTTATGCTCAGAAACACTGTTTAGAGCGCTTACAGCGCCAGCAAACGCTGTTTTGAACGCCTTAATGCAAGCCTTACCTACTTGTTAGGAAATGCATGTGTAACATTACAAACATGATAAAACAGCTTGTTATCACATCCAAACACTGTTTTCATTCAAAATATGAGTTTTCTTTTCATTCTTGAAAAGTTGCACTTTTGCCCCAAGTTATGCTCAGAAACACTGTTTAGAGCTCTTACAACGCCAGAAAACGCTGTTTTGAACGCCTTAATGCAAGCCTTACTACTTGTTAGGAAATGCATGTGTAACATTACAAACATGATAAAACAGCTTGTTATCACATCCAAACACTGTTTTGGAACAAAATATGAGTTTTCAGTTCATTCTTCAAAAGTTGCACTTTTGCTCCAAGTTATGCTCAGAAACACTGTTTAGAGCGCTTACAGCGCCAGCAAACGCTGTTTTGAACGCCTTAATACAAGACTTACTACTTGTATGGAAATGGATGTGTAACATTACAAACATGATAAAACAGCTTGTTATCACATCCAAACACTGTTTTCATTCAAAATATGAGTTTTCTTTTCATTCTTGAAAAGTTGCACTTTTGCCCCAAGTTATGCTCAGAAACACTGTTTAGAGCTCTTACAACGCCAGAAAACGCTGTTTTGAACGCCTTAATGCAAGCCTTACTACTTGTTAGGAAATGCATGTGTAACATTACAAACATGATAAAACAGCTTGTTATCACATCCAAACACTGTTTTGGAACAAAATATGAGTTTTCAGTTCATTCTTCAAAAGTTGCACTTTTGCCACAAGTTATGCTCAGAAACACTGTTTAGAGCGCTTACAGCGCCAGCAAACGCTGTTTTGAACGCCTTAATACAAGACTTACTACTTGTATGGAAATGGATGTGTAACATTACAAACATGATAAAACAGCTTGTTATCACATCCAAACACTGTTTTCATTCAAAATATGAGTTTTCTTTTCATTCTTGAAAAGTTGCACTTTTGCCCCAAGTTATGCTCAGAAACACTGTTTAGAGCTCTTACAACGCCAGCAAACGCTGTTTTGAACGCCTTAATGCAAGCCTTACCTACTTGTTAGGAAATGCATGTGTAACATTACAAACATGATAAAACAGCTTGTTATTACATCCAAACACTGTTTTAGAACAAAATATGAGTTTTCAGTTCATTCTTCAAAAGTTGCACTTTTGCTCCAAGTTATGCTCAGAAACACTGTTTAGAGCGCTTACAGCGCCAGCAAACGCTGTTTTGAACGCCTTAATGCAAGACTTACTACTTGTATGGAAATGCATGTGTAACATTACAAACATGATAAAACAGCTTGTTATCACATCCAAACACTGTTTTGGAACAAAATATGAGTTTTCAGTTCATTCTTCAAAAGTTGCACTTTTGCTCCAAGTTATGCTCAGAAACACTGTTTAGAGCGCTTACAGCGCCAGCAAACGCTGTTTTGAACGCCTTAATACAAGACTTACTACTTGTATGGAAATGGATGTGTAACATTACAAACATGATAAAACAGCTTGTTATCACATCCAAACACTGTTTTCATTCAAAATATGAGTTTTCTTTTCATTCTTGAAAAGTTGCACTTTTGCCCCAAGTTATGCTCAGAAACACTGTTTAGAGCTCTTACAACGCCAGAAAACGCTGTTTTGAACGCCTTAATGCAAGCCTTACTACTTGTTAGGAAATGCATGTGTAACATTACAAACATGATAAAACAGCTTGTTATCACATCCAAACACTGTTTTGGAACAAAATATGAGTTTTCAGTTCATTCTTCAAAAGTTGCACTTTTGCTCCAAGTTATGCTCAGAAACACTGTTTCGAGCGCTTACAGCGCCAGCAAACGCTGTTTTGAACGCCTTAATACAAGACTTACTACTTGTATGGAAATGGATGTGTAACATTACAAACATGATAAAACAGCTTGTTATCACATCCAAACACTGTTTTCATTCAAAATATGAGTTTTCTTTTCATTCTTGAAAAGTTGCACTTTTGCCCCAAGTTATGCTCAGAAACACTGTTTAGAGCGCTTACAGCGCCAGCAAACGCTGTTTTGAACGCCTTAATACAAGACTTACTACTTGTATGGAAATGGATGTGTAACATTACAAACATGATAAAACAGCTTGTTATCACATCCAAACACTGTTTTCATTCAAAATATGAGTTTTCTTTTCATTCTTGAAAAGTTGCACTTTTGCCCCAAGTTATGCTCAGAAACACTGTTTAGAGCTCTTACAACGCCAGAAAACGCTGTTTTGAACGCCTTAATGCAAGCCTTACTACTTGTTAGGAAATGCATGTGTAACATTACAAACATGATAAAACAGCTTGTTATTACATCCAAACACTGTTTTGGAACAAAATATGAGTTTTCAGTTCATTCTTCAAAAGTTGCACTTTTGCTCCAAGTTATGCTCAGAAACACTGTTTAGAGCGCTTACAGCGCCAGCAAACGCTGTTTTGAACGCCTTAATACAAGACTTACTACTTGTATGGAAATGGATGTGTAACATTACAAACATGATAAAACAGCTTGTTATCACATCCAAACACTGTTTTGGAACAAAATATGAGTTTTCAGTTCATTCTTCAAAAGTTGCACTTTTGCTCCAAGTTATGCTCAGAAACACTCTTTAGAGCGCTTACAGCGCCAGCAAACGCTGTTTTGAACGCCTTAATACAAGACTTACTACTTGTTTGGAAATGCATGTGTAACATTACAAACATGATAAAACAGCTTGTTATCACATCCAAACACTGTTTTGGAACAAAATATGAGTTTTCAGTTCATTCTTCAAAAGTTGCACTTTTGCCACAAGTTATGCTCAGAAACACTGTTTAGAGCGCTTACAGCGCCAGCAAACGCTGTTTTGAACGCCTTAATGCAAGACTTACTACTTGTATGGAAATGCATGTGTAACATTACAAACATGATAAAACAGCTTGTTATCACATCCAAACACTGTTTTGGAACAAAATATGAGTTTTCAGTTCATTCTTCAAAAGTTGCACTTTTGCTCCAAGTTATGCTCAGAAACACTGTTTAGAGCGCTTACAGCGCCAGCAAACGCTGTTTTGAACGCCTTAATACAAGACTTACTACTTGTATGGAAATGGATGTGTAACATTACAAACATGATAAAACAGCTTGTTATCACATCCAAACACTGTTTTCATTCAAAATATGAGTTTTCTTTTCATTCTTGAAAAGTTGCACTTTTGCCCCAAGTTATGCTCAGAAACACTGTTTAGAGCTCTTACAACGCCAGCAAACGCTGTTTTGAACGCCTTAATGCAAGCCTTACCTACTTGTTAGGAAATGCATGTGTAACATTACAAACATGATAAAACAGCTTGTTATCACATCCAAACACTGTTTTAGAACAAAATATGAGTTTTCAGTTCATTCTTCAAAAGTTGCACTTTTGCTCCAAGTTATGCTCAGAAACACTGTTTAGAGCGCTTACAGCGCCAGCAAACGTTGTTTTGAACGCCTTAATACAAGACTTACTACTTGTTTGGAAATGCATGTGTAACATTACAAACATGATAAAACAGCTTGTTATCACATCCAAACACTGTTTTCATTCAAAATATGAGTTTTCTTTTCATTCTTCAAAAGTTGCACTTTTGCCACAAGTTATGCTCAGAAACACTGTTTAGAGCTCTTACAACGCCAGCAAACGCTGTTTTGAACGCCTTAATGCAAGCCTTACTACTTGTTAGGAAATGCATGTGTAACATTACAAACATGATAAAACAGCTTGTTATCACATCCAAACACTGTTTTAGAACAAAATATGAGTTTTCAGTTCATTCTTCAAAAGTTGCACTTTTGCTCCAAGTTATGCTCAGAAACACTCTTTAGAGCGCTTACAGCGCCAGCAAACGCTGTTTTGAACGCCTTAATACAAGACTTACTACTTGTTTGGAAATGCATGTGTAACATTACAAACATGATAAAACAGCTTGTTATCACATCCAAACACTGTTTTGGAACAAAATATGAGTTTTCAGTTCATTCTTCAAAAGTTGCACTTTTGCCACAAGTTATGCTCAGAAACACTGTTTAGAGCGCTTACAGCGCCAGCAAACGCTGTTTTGAACGCCTTAATGCAAGACTTACTACTTGTATGGAAATGCATGTGTAACATTACAAACATGATAAAACAGCTTGTTATCACATCCAAACACTGTTTTGGAACAAAATATGAGTTTTCAGTTCATTCTTCAAAAGTTGCACTTTTGCTCCAAGTTATGCTCAGAAACACTGTTTAGAGCGCTTACAGCGCCAGCAAACGCTGTTTTGAACGCCTTAATACAAGACTTACTACTTGTATGGAAATGGATGTGTAACATTACAAACATGATAAAACAGCTTGTTATCACATCCAAACACTGTTTTGGAACAAAATATGAGTTTTCAGTTCATTCTTCAAAAGTTGCACTTTTGCTCCAAGTTATGCTCAGAAACACTGTTTAGAGCGCTTACAGCGCCAGCAAACGCTGTTTTGAACGCCTTAATACAAGACTTACTACTTGTATGGAAATGGATGTGTAACATTACAAACATGATAAAACAGCTTGTTATCACATCCAAACACTGTTTTCATTCAAAATATGAGTTTTCTTTTCATTCTTGAAAAGTTGCACTTTTGCCCCAAGTTATGCTCAGAAACACTGTTTAGAGCTCTTACAACGCCAGAAAACGCTGTTTTGAACGCCTTAATGCAAGCCTTACTACTTGTTAGGAAATGCATGTGTAACATTACAAACATGATAAAACAGCTTGTTATCACATCCAAACACTGTTTTGGAACAAAATATGAGTTTTCAGTTCATTCTTCAAAAGTTGCACTTTTGCTCCAAGTTATGCTCAGAAACACTGTTTAGAGCGCTTACAGCGCCAGCAAACGCTGTTTTGAACGCCTTAATACAAGACTTACTACTTGTATGGAAATGGATGTGTAACATTACAAACATGATAAAACAGCTTGTTATCACATCCAAACACTGTTTTCATTCAAAATATGAGTTTTCTTTTCATTCTTGAAAAGTTGCACTTTTGCCCCAAGTTATGCTCAGAAACACTGTTTAGAGCTCTTACAACGCCAGCAAACGCTGTTTTGAACGCCTTAATGCAAGCCTTACCTACTTGTTAGGAAATGCATGTGTAACATTACAAACATGATAAAACAGCTTGTTATCACATCCAAACACTGTTTTAGAACAAAATATGAGTTTTCAGTTCATTCTTCAAAAGTTGCACTTTTGCCACAAGTTATGCTCAGAAACACTGTTTAGAGCGCTTACAGCGCCAGCAAACGCTGTTTTGAACGCCTTAATGCAAGCCTTACCTACTTGTTAGGAAATGCATGTGTAACATTACAAACATGATAAAACAGCTTGTTATCACATCCAAACACTGTTTTCATTCAAAATATGAGTTTTCTTTTCATTCTTGAAAAGTTGCACTTTTGCCCCAAGTTATGCTCAGAAACACTGTTTAGAGCTCTTACAACGCCAGAAAACGCTGTTTTGAACGCCTTAATGCAAGCCTTACTACTTGTTAGGAAATGCATGTGTAACATTACAAACATGATAAAACAGCTTGTTATCACATCCAAACACTGTTTTGGAACAAAATATGAGTTTTCAGTTCATTCTTCAAAAGTTGCACTTTTGCTCCAAGTTATGCTCAGAAACACTGTTTAGAGCGCTTACAGCGCCAGCAAACGCTGTTTTGAACGCCTTAATACAAGACTTACTACTTGTATGGAAATGGATGTGTAACATTACAAACATGATAAAACAGCTTGTTATCACATCCAAACACTGTTTTCATTCAAAATATGAGTTTTCTTTTCATTCTTGAAAAGTTGCACTTTTGCCCCAAGTTATGCTCAGAAACACTGTTTAGAGCTCTTACAACGCCAGAAAACGCTGTTTTGAACGCCTTAATGCAAGCCTTACTACTTGTTAGGAAATGCATGTGTAACATTACAAACATGATAAAACAGCTTGTTATCACATCCAAACACTGTTTTGGAACAAAATATGAGTTTTCAGTTCATTCTTCAAAAGTTGCACTTTTGCCACAAGTTATGCTCAGAAACACTGTTTAGAGCGCTTACAGCGCCAGCAAACGCTGTTTTGAACGCCTTAATACAAGACTTACTACTTGTATGGAAATGGATGTGTAACATTACAAACATGATAAAACAGCTTGTTATCACATCCAAACACTGTTTTCATTCAAAATATGAGTTTTCTTTTCATTCTTGAAAAGTTGCACTTTTGCCCCAAGTTATGCTCAGAAACACTGTTTAGAGCTCTTACAACGCCAGCAAACGCTGTTTTGAACGCCTTAATGCAAGCCTTACCTACTTGTTAGGAAATGCATGTGTAACATTACAAACATGATAAAACAGCTTGTTATTACATCCAAACACTGTTTTAGAACAAAATATGAGTTTTCAGTTCATTCTTCAAAAGTTGCACTTTTGCTCCAAGTTATGCTCAGAAACACTGTTTAGAGCGCTTACAGCGCCAGCAAACGTTGTTTTGAACGCCTTAATACAAGACTTACTACTTGTTTGGAAATGCATGTGTAACATTACAAACATGATAAAACAGCTTGTTATCACATCCAAACACTGTTTTCATTCAAAATATGAGTTTTCTTTTCATTCTTCAAAAGTTGCACTTTTGCCACAAGTTATGCTCAGAAACACTGTTTAGAGCTCTTACAACGCCAGCAAACGCTGTTTTGAACGCCTTAATGCAAGCCTTACTACTTGTTAGGAAATGCATGTGTAACATTACAAACATGATAAAACAGCTTGTTATCACATCCAAACACTGTTTTAGAACAAAATATGAGTTTTCAGTTCATTCTTCAAAAGTTGCACTTTTGCTCCAAGTTATGCTCAGAAACACTCTTTAGAGCGCTTACAGCGCCAGCAAACGCTGTTTTGAACGCCTTAATACAAGACTTACTACTTGTTTGGAAATGCATGTGTAACATTACAAACATGATAAAACAGCTTGTTATCACATCCAAACACTGTTTTGGAACAAAATATGAGTTTTCAGTTCATTCTTCAAAAGTTGCACTTTTGCCACAAGTTATGCTCAGAAACACTGTTTAGAGCGCTTACAGCGCCAGCAAACGCTGTTTTGAACGCCTTAATGCAAGACTTACTACTTGTATGGAAATGCATGTGTAACATTACAAACATGATAAAACAGCTTGTTATCACATCCAAACACTGTTTTGGAACAAAATATGAGTTTTCAGTTCATTCTTCAAAAGTTGCACTTTTGCTCCAAGTTATGCTCAGAAACACTGTTTAGAGCGCTTACAGCGCCAGCAAACGCTGTTTTGAACGCCTTAATACAAGACTTACTACTTGTATGGAAATGGATGTGTAACATTACAAACATGATAAAACAGCTTGTTATCACATCCAAACACTGTTTTCATTCAAAATATGAGTTTTCTTTTCATTCTTGAAAAGTTGCACTTTTGCCCCAAGTTATGCTCAGAAACACTGTTTAGAGCTCTTACAACGCCAGAAAACGCTGTTTTGAACGCCTTAATGCAAGCCTTACTACTTGTTAGGAAATGCATGTGTAACATTACAAACATGATAAAACAGCTTGTTATCACATCCAAACACTGTTTTGGAACAAAATATGAGTTTTCAGTTCATTCTTCAAAAGTTGCACTTTTGCTCCAAGTTATGCTCAGAAACACTGTTTAGAGCGCTTACAGCGCCAGCAAACGCTGTTTTGAACGCCTTAATACAAGACTTACTACTTGTATGGAAATGGATGTGTAACATTACAAACATGATAAAACAGCTTGTTATCACATCCAAACACTGTTTTCATTCAAAATATGAGTTTTCTTTTCATTCTTGAAAAGTTGCACTTTTGCCCCAAGTTATGCTCAGAAACACTGTTTAGAGCGCTTACAGCGCCAGCAAACGCTGTTTTGAACGCCTTAATACAAGACTTACTACTTGTATGGAAATGGATGTGTAACATTACAAACATGATAAAACAGCTTGTTATCACATCCAAACACTGTTTTCATTCAAAATATGAGTTTTCTTTTCATTCTTGAAAAGTTGCACTTTTGCCCCAAGTTATGCTCAGAAACACTGTTTAGAGCTCTTACAACGCCAGAAAACGCTGTTTTGAACGCCTTAATGCAAGCCTTACTACTTGTTAGGAAATGCATGTGTAACATTACAAACATGATAAAACAGCTTGTTATCACATCCAAACACTGTTTTGGAACAAAATATGAGTTTTCAGTTCATTCTTCAAAAGTTGCACTTTTGCTCCAAGTTATGCTCAGAAACACTGTTTAGAGCGCTTACAGCGCCAGCAAACGCTGTTTTGAACGCCTTAATACAAGACTTACTACTTGTATGGAAATGGATGTGTAACATTACAAACATGATAAAACAGCTTGTTATCACATCCAAACACTGTTTTGGAACAAAATATGAGTTTTCAGTTCATTCTTCAAAAGTTGCACTTTTGCTCCAAGTTATGCTCAGAAACACTCTTTAGAGCGCTTACAGCGCCAGCAAACGCTGTTTTGAACGCCTTAATACAAGACTTACTACTTGTTTGGAAATGCATGTGTAACATTACAAACATGATAAAACAGCTTGTTATCACATCCAAACACTGTTTTGGAACAAAATATGAGTTTTCAGTTCATTCTTCAAAAGTTGCACTTTTGCCACAAGTTATGCTCAGAAACACTGTTTAGAGCGCTTACAGCGCCAGCAAACGCCTGTTTTGAACGCCTTAATGCAAGACTTACTACTTGTATGGAAATGCATGTGTAACATTACAAACATGATAAAACAGCTTGTTATCACATCCAAACACTGTTTTGGAACAAAATATGAGTTTTCAGTTCATTCTTCAAAAGTTGCACTTTTGCTCCAAGTTATGCTCAGAAACACTGTTTAGAGCGCTTACAGCGCCAGCAAACGCTGTTTTGAACGCCTTAATACAAGACTTACTACTTGTATGGAAATGGATGTGTAACATTACAAACATGATAAAACAGCTTGTTATCACATCCAAACACTGTTTTCATTCAAAATATGAGTTTTCTTTTCATTCTTGAAAAGTTGCACTTTTGCCCCAAGTTATGCTCAGAAACACTGTTTAGAGCTCTTACAACGCCAGCAAACGCTGTTTTGAACGCCTTAATGCAAGCCTTACCTACTTGTTAGGAAATGCATGTGTAACATTACAAACATGATAAAACAGCTTGTTATCACATCCAAACACTGTTTTAGAACAAAATATGAGTTTTCAGTTCATTCTTCAAAAGTTGCACTTTTGCTCCAAGTTATGCTCAGAAACACTGTTTAGAGCGCTTACAGCGCCAGCAAACGTTGTTTTGAACGCCTTAATACAAGACTTACTACTTGTTTGGAAATGCATGTGTAACATTACAAACATGATAAAACAGCTTGTTATCACATCCAAACACTGTTTTCATTCAAAATATGAGTTTTCTTTTCATTCTTCAAAAGTTGCACTTTTGCCACAAGTTATGCTCAGAAACACTGTTTAGAGCTCTTACAACGCCAGCAAACGCTGTTTTGAACGCCTTAATGCAAGCCTTACTACTTGTTAGGAAATGCATGTGTAACATTACAAACATGATAAAACAGCTTGTTATCACATCCAAACACTGTTTTAGAACAAAATATGAGTTTTCAGTTCATTCTTCAAAAGTTGCACTTTTGCTCCAAGTTATGCTCAGAAACACTCTTTAGAGCGCTTACAGCGCCAGCAAACGCTGTTTTGAACGCCTTAATACAAGACTTACTACTTGTTTGGAAATGCATGTGTAACATTACAAACATGATAAAACAGCTTGTTATCACATCCAAACACTGTTTTGGAACAAAATATGAGTTTTCAGTTCATTCTTCAAAAGTTGCACTTTTGCCACAAGTTATGCTCAGAAACACTGTTTAGAGCGCTTACAGCGCCAGCAAACGCTGTTTTGAACGCCTTAATGCAAGACTTACTACTTGTATGGAAATGCATGTGTAACATTACAAACATGATAAAACAGCTTGTTATCACATCCAAACACTGTTTTGGAACAAAATATGAGTTTTCAGTTCATTCTTCAAAAGTTGCACTTTTGCTCCAAGTTATGCTCAGAAACACTGTTTAGAGCGCTTACAGCGCCAGCAAACGCTGTTTTGAACGCCTTAATACAAGACTTACTACTTGTATGGAAATGGATGTGTAACATTACAAACATGATAAAACAGCTTGTTATCACATCCAAACACTGTTTTGGAACAAAATATGAGTTTTCAGTTCATTCTTCAAAAGTTGCACTTTTGCTCCAAGTTATGCTCAGAAACACTGTTTAGAGCGCTTACAGCGCCAGCAAACGCTGTTTTGAACGCCTTAATACAAGACTTACTACTTGTATGGAAATGGATGTGTAACATTACAAACATGATAAAACAGCTTGTTATCACATCCAAACACTGTTTTCATTCAAAATATGAGTTTTCTTTTCATTCTTGAAAAGTTGCACTTTTGCCCCAAGTTATGCTCAGAAACACTGTTTAGAGCTCTTACAACGCCAGAAAACGCTGTTTTGAACGCCTTAATGCAAGCCTTACTACTTGTTAGGAAATGCATGTGTAACATTACAAACATGATAAAACAGCTTGTTATCACATCCAAACACTGTTTTGGAACAAAATATGAGTTTTCAGTTCATTCTTCAAAAGTTGCACTTTTGCTCCAAGTTATGCTCAGAAACACTGTTTAGAGCGCTTACAGCGCCAGCAAACGCTGTTTTGAACGCCTTAATACAAGACTTACTACTTGTATGGAAATGGATGTGTAACATTACAAACATGATAAAACAGCTTGTTATCACATCCAAACACTGTTTTCATTCAAAATATGAGTTTTCTTTTCATTCTTGAAAAGTTGCACTTTTGCCCCAAGTTATGCTCAGAAACACTGTTTAGAGCTCTTACAACGCCAGCAAACGCTGTTTTGAACGCCTTAATGCAAGCCTTACCTACTTGTTAGGAAATGCATGTGTAACATTACAAACATGATAAAACAGCTTGTTATCACATCCAAACACTGTTTTAGAACAAAATATGAGTTTTCAGTTCATTCTTCAAAAGTTGCACTTTTGCCACAAGTTATGCTCAGAAACACTGTTTAGAGCGCTTACAGCGCCAGCAAACGCTGTTTTGAACGCCTTAATGCAAGCCTTACCTACTTGTTAGGAAATGCATGTGTAACATTACAAACATGATAAAACAGCTTGTTATCACATCCAAACACTGTTTTCATTCAAAATATGAGTTTTCTTTTCATTCTTGAAAAGTTGCACTTTTGCCCCAAGTTATGCTCAGAAACACTGTTTAGAGCTCTTACAACGCCAGCAAACGCTGTTTTGAACGCCTTAATGCAAGCCTTACCTACTTGTTAGGAAATGCATGTGTAACATTACAAACATGATAAAACAGCTTGTTATCACATCCAAACACTGTTTTAGAACAAAATATGAGTTTTCAGTTCATTCTTCAAAAGTTGCACTTTTGCTCCAAGTTATGCTCAGAAACACTGTTTAGAGCGCTTACAGCGCCAGCAAACGTTGTTTTGAACGCCTTAATACAAGACTTACTACTTGTTTGGAAATGCATGTGTAACATTACAAACATGATAAAACAGCTTGTTATCACATCCAAACACTGTTTTGGAACAAAATATGAGTTTTCAGTTCATTCTTCAAAAGTTGCACTTTTGCCACAAGTTATGCTCAGAAACACTGTTTAGAGCGCTTACAGCGCCAGCAAACGCTGTTTTGAACGCCTTAATGCAAGACTTACTACTTGTATGGAAATGCATGTGTAACATTACAAACATGATAAAACAGCTTGTTATCACATCCAAACACTGTTTTGGAACAAAATATGAGTTTTCAGTTCATTCTTCAAAAGTTGCACTTTTGCTCCAAGTTATGCTCAGAAACACTGTTTAGAGCGCTTACAGCGCCAGCAAACGCTGTTTTGAACGCCTTAATACAAGACTTACTACTTGTATGGAAATGGATGTGTAACATTACAAACATGATAAAACAGCTTGTTATCACATCCAAACACTGTTTTCATTCAAAATATGAGTTTTCTTTTCATTCTTGAAAAGTTGCACTTTTGCCCCAAGTTATGCTCAGAAACACTGTTTAGAGCTCTTACAACGCCAGCAAACGCTGTTTTGAACGCCTTAATGCAAGCCTTACCTACTTGTTAGGAAATGCATGTGTAACATTACAAACATGATAAAACAGCTTGTTATCACATCCAAACACTGTTTTAGAACAAAATATGAGTTTTCAGTTCATTCTTCAAAAGTTGCACTTTTGCTCCAAGTTATGCTCAGAAACACTGTTTAGAGCGCTTACAGCGCCAGCAAACGTTGTTTTGAACGCCTTAATACAAGACTTACTACTTGGTTGGAAATGCATGTGTAACATTACAAACATGATAAAACAGCTTGTTATCACATCCAAACACTGTTTTAGAACAAAATATGAGTTTTCAGTTCATTCTTCAAAAGTTGCACTTTTGCTCCAAGTTATGCTCAGAAACACTCTTTAGAGCGCTTACAGCGCCAGCAAACGCTGTTTTGAACGCCTTAATGCAAGACTTACTACTTGTATGGAAATGCATGTGTAACATTACAAACATGATAAAACAGCTTGTTATCACATCCAAACACTGTTTTGGAACAAAATATGAGTTTTCAGTTCATTCTTCAAAAGTTGCACTTTTGCCACAAGTTATGCTCAGAAACACTGTTTAGAGCGCTTACAGCGCCAGCAAACGCTGTTTTGAACGCCTTAATACAAGACTTACTACTTGTATGGAAATGGATGTGTAACATTACAAACATGATAAAACAGCTTGTTATCACATCCAAACACTGTTTTCATTCAAAATATGAGTTTTCTTTTCATTCTTGAAAAGTTGCACTTTTGCCCCAAGTTATGCTCAGAAACACTGTTTAGAGCTCTTACAACGCCAGCAAACGCTGTTTTGAACGCCTTAATGCAAGCCTTACCTACTTGTTAGGAAATGCATGTGTAACATTACAAACATGATAAAACAGCTTGTTATCACATCCAAACACTGTTTTAGAACAAAATATGAGTTTTCAGTTGATTCTTCAAAAGTTGCACTTTTGCTCCAAGTTATGCTCAGAAACACTGTTTAGAGCGCTTACAGCGCCAGCAAACGTTGTTTTGAACGCCTTAATACAAGACTTACTACTTGTTTGGAAATGCATGTGTAACATTACAAACATGATAAAACAGCTTGTTATCACATCCAAACACTGTTTTCATTCAAAATATGAGTTTTCTTTTCATTCTTCAAAAGTTGCACTTTTGCCACAAGTTATGCTCAGAAACACTGTTTAGAGCTCTTACAACGCCAGCAAACGCTGTTTTGAACGCCTTAATGCAAGCCTTACTACTTGTTAGGAAATGCATGTGTAACATTACAAACATGATAAAACAGCTTGTTATCACATCCAAACACTGTTTTAGAACAAAATATGAGTTTTCAGTTCATTCTTCAAAAGTTGCACTTTTGCTCCAAGTTATGCTCAGAAACACTCTTTAGAGCGCTTACAGCGCCAGCAAACGCTGTTTTGAACGCCTTAATACAAGACTTACTACTTGTTTGGAAATGCATGTGTAACATTACAAACATGATAAAACAGCTTGTTATCACATCCAAACACTGTTTTGGAACAAAATATGAGTTTTCAGTTCATTCTTCAAAAGTTGCACTTTTGCCACAAGTTATGCTCAGAAACACTGTTTAGAGCGCTTACAGCGCCAGCAAACGCTGTTTTGAACGCCTTAATGCAAGACTTACTACTTGTATGGAAATGCATGTGTAACATTACAAACATGATAAAACAGCTTGTTATCACATCCAAACACTGTTTTGGAACAAAATATGAGTTTTCAGTTCATTCTTCAAAAGTTGCACTTTTGCTCCAAGTTATGCTCAGAAACACTGTTTAGAGCGCTTACAGCGCCAGCAAACGCTGTTTTGAACGCCTTAATACAAGACTTACTACTTGTATGGAAATGGATGTGTAACATTACAAACATGATAAAACAGCTTGTTATCACATCCAAACACTGTTTTCATTCAAAATATGAGTTTTCTTTTCATTCTTGAAAAGTTGCACTTTTGCCCCAAGTTATGCTCAGAAACACTGTTTAGAGCTCTTACAACGCCAGAAAACGCTGTTTTGAACGCCTTAATGCAAGCCTTACTACTTGTTAGGAAATGCATGTGTAACATTACAAACATGATAAAACAGCTTGTTATCACATCCAAACACTGTTTTGGAACAAAATATGAGTTTTCAGTTCATTCTTCAAAAGTTGCACTTTTGCTCCAAGTTATGCTCAGAAACACTGTTTAGAGCGCTTACAGCGCCAGCAAACGCTGTTTTGAACGCCTTAATACAAGACTTACTACTTGTATGGAAATGGATGTGTAACATTACAAACATGATAAAACAGCTTGTTATCACATCCAAACACTGTTTTCATTCAAAATATGAGTTTTCTTTTCATTCTTGAAAAGTTGCACTTTTGCCCCAAGTTATGCTCAGAAACACTGTTTAGAGCTCTTACAAACGCCAGCAAACGCTGTTTTGAACGCCTTAATGCAAGCCTTACCTACTTGTTAGGAAATGCATGTGTAACATTACAAACATGATAAAACAGCTTGTTATCACATCCAAACACTGTTTTAGAACAAAATATGAGTTTTCAGTTCATTCTTGAAAAGTTGCACTTTTGCCCCAAGTTATGCTCAGAAACACTGTTTAGAGCTCTTACAACGCCAGCAAACGCTGTTTTGAACGCCTTAATGCAAGCCTTACCTACTTGTTAGGAAATGCATGTGTAACATTACAAACATGATAAAACAGCTTGTTATCACATCCAAACACTGTTTTAGAACAAAATATGAGTTTTCAGTTCATTCTTCAAAAGTTGCACTTTTGCTCCAAGTTATGCTCAGAAACACTGTTTAGAGCGCTTACAGCGCCAGCAAACGTTGTTTTGAACGCCTTAATACAAGACTTACTACTTGTTTGGAAATGCATGTGTAACATTACAAACATGATAAAACAGCTTGTTATCACATCCAAACACTGTTTTCATTCAAAATATGAGTTTTCTTTTCATTCTTCAAAAGTTGCACTTTTGCCACAAGTTATGCTCAGAAACACTGTTTAGAGCTCTTACAACGCCAGCAAACGCTGTTTTGAACGCCTTAATGCAAGCCTTACTACTTGTTAGGAAATGCATGTGTAACATTACAAACATGATAAAACAGCTTGTTATCACATCCAAACACTGTTTTAGAACAAAATATGAGTTTTCAGTTCATTCTTCAAAAGTTGCACTTTTGCTCCAAGTTATGCTCAGAAACACTCTTTAGAGCGCTTACAGCGCCAGCAAACGCTGTTTTGAACGCCTTAATACAAGACTTACTACTTGTTTGGAAATGCATGTGTAACATTACAAACATGATAAAACAGCTTGTTATCACATCCAAACACTGTTTTCATTCAAAATATGAGTTTTCTTTTCATTCTTCAAAAGTTGCACTTTTGCCACAAGTTATGCTCAGAAACACTGTTTAGAGCTCTTACAACGCCAGCAAACGCTGTTTTGAATGCCTTAATGCAAGCCTTACCTACTTGTTAGGAAATGCATGTGTAACATTACAAACATGATAAAACAGCTTGTTATCACATCCAAACACTGTTTAGAACAAAATATGAGTTTTCAGTTCATTCTTCAAAAGTTGCACTTTTGCTCCAAGTTATGCTCAGAAACACTGTTTAGAGCGCTTACAGCGCCAGCAAACGTTGTTTTGAACGCCTTAATACAAGACTTACTACTTGTTTGGAAATGCATGTGTAACATTACAAACATGATAAAACAGCTTGTTATCACATCCAAACACTGTTTTCATTCAAAATATGAGTTTTCTTTTCATTCTTCAAAAGTTGCACTTTTGCCACAAGTTATGCTCAGAAACACTGTTTAGAGCTCTTACAACGCCAGCAAACGCTGTTTTGAACGCCTTAATACAAGACTTACTACTTGTTTGGAAATGCATGTGTAGCATTACAAACATGATAAAACAGCTTGTTATCACATCCAAACACTGTTTTGGAACAAAATATGAGTTTTCAGTTCATTCTTCAAAAGTTGCACTTTTGCCACAAGTTATGCTCAGAAACACTGTTTAGAGCGCTTACAGCGCCAGCAAACGCTGTTTTGAACGCCTTAATGCAAGACTTACTACTTGTATGGAAATGCATGTGTAACATTACAAACATGATAAAACAGCTTGTTATCACATCCAAACACTGTTTTGGAACAAAATATGAGTTTTCAGTTCATTCTTCAAAAGTTGCACTTTTGCTCCAAGTTATGCTCAGAAACACTGTTTAGAGCGCTTACAGCGCCAGCAAACGCTGTTTTGAACGCCTTAATACAAGACTTACTACTTGTATGGAAATGGATGTGTAACATTACAAACATGATAAAACAGCTTGTTATCACATCCAAACACTGTTTTGGAACAAAATATGAGTTTTCAGTTCATTCTTCAAAAGTTGCACTTTTGCTCCAAGTTATGCTCAGAAACACTGTTTAGAGCGCTTACAGCGCCAGCAAACGCTGTTTTGAACGCCTTAATACAAGACTTACTACTTGTATGGAAATGGATGTGTAACATTACAAACATGATAAAACAGCTTGTTATCACATCCAAACACTGTTTTCATTCAAAATATGAGTTTTCTTTTCATTCTTGAAAAGTTGCACTTTTGCCCCAAGTTATGCTCAGAAACACTGTTTAGAGCTCTTACAACGCCAGAAAACGCTGTTTTGAACGCCTTAATGCAAGCCTTACTACTTGTTAGGAAATGCATGTGTAACATTACAAACATGATAAAACAGCTTGTTATCACATCCAAACACTGTTTTAGAACAAAATATGAGTTTTCAGTTCATTCTTCAAAAGTTGCACTTTTGCTCCAAGTTATGCTCAGAAACACTCTTTAGAGCGCTTACAGCGCCAGCAAACGCTGTTTTGAACGCCTTAATACAAGACTTACTACTTGTTTGGAAATGCATGTGTAACATTACAAACATGATAAAACAGCTTGTTATCACATCCAAACACTGTTTTGGAACAAAATATGAGTTTTCAGTTCATTCTTCAAAAGTTGCACTTTTGCCACAAGTTATGCTCAGAAACACTGTTTAGAGCGCTTACAGCGCCAGCAAACGCTGTTTTGAACGCCTTAATGCAAGACTTACTACTTGTATGGAAATGCATGTGTAACATTACAAACATGATAAAACAGCTTGTTATCACATCCAAACACTGTTTTGGAACAAAATATGAGTTTTCAGTTCATTCTTCAAAAGTTGCACTTTTGCTCCAAGTTATGCTCAGAAACACTGTTTAGAGCGCTTACAGCGCCAGCAAACGCTGTTTTGAACGCCTTAATACAAGACTTACTACTTGTATGGAAATGGATGTGTAACATTACAAACATGATAAAACAGCTTGTTATCACATCCAAACACTGTTTTCATTCAAAATATGAGTTTTCTTTTCATTCTTGAAAAGTTGCACTTTTGCCCCAAGTTATGCTCAGAAACACTGTTTAGAGCTCTTACAACGCCAGCAAACGCTGTTTTGAACGCCTTAATGCAAGCCTTACCTACTTGTTAGGAAATGCATGTGTAACATTACAAACATGATAAAACAGCTTGTTATCACATCCAAACACTGTTTTAGAACAAAATATGAGTTTTCAGTTCATTCTTCAAAAGTTGCACTTTTGCTCCAAGTTATGCTCAGAAACACTGTTTAGAGCGCTTACAGCGCCAGCAAACGTTGTTTTGAACGCCTTAATACAAGACTTACTACTTGTTTGGAAATGCATGTGTAACATTACAAACATGATAAAACAGCTTGTTATCACATCCAAACACTGTTTTCATTCAAAATATGATTTTTTTCTTTTCACTCTTCAAAAGTTGCACTTTTGCCACAAGTTATGCTCAGAAACACTGTTTAGAGCTCTTACAACGCCAGCAAACGCTGTTTTGAACGCCTTAATGCAAGCCTTACTACTTGTTAGGAAATGCATGTGTAACATTACAAACATGATAAAACAGCTTGTTATCACATCCAAACACTGTTTTAGAACAAAATATGAGTTTTCAGTTCATTCTTCAAAAGTTGCACTTTTGCCACAAGTTATGCTCAGAAACACTGTTTAGAGCGCTTACAGCGCCAGCAAACGCTGTTTTGAACGCCTTAATGCAAGCCTTACCTACTTGTTAGGAAATGCATGTGTAACATTACAAACATGATAAAACAGCTTGTTATCACATCCAAACACTGTTTTCATTCAAAATATGAGTTTTCTTTTCATTCTTGAAAAGTTGCACTTTTGCCCCAAGTTATGCTCAGAAACACTGTTTAGAGCTCTTACAACGCCAGCAAACGCTGTTTTGAACGCCTTAATGCAAGCCTTACCTACTTGTTAGGAAATGCATGTGTAACATTACAAACATGATAAAACAGCTTGTTATCACATCCAAACACTGTTTTAGAACAAAATATGAGTTTTCAGTTCATTCTTCAAAAGTTGCACTTTTGCTCCAAGTTATGCTCAGAAACACTGTTTAGAGCGCTTACAGCGCCAGCAAACGTTGTTTTGAACGCCTTAATACAAGACTTACTACTTGTTTGGAAATGCATGTGTAACATTACAAACATGATAAAACAGCTTGTTATCACATCCAAACACTGTTTTCATTCAAAATATGAGTTTTCTTTTCATTCTTCAAAAGTTGCACTTTTGCCACAAGTTATGCTCAGAAACACTGTTTAGAGCTCTTACAACGCCAGCAAACGCTGTTTTGAACGCCTTAATGCAAGCCTTACTACTTGTTAGGAAATGCATGTGTAACATTACAAACATGATAAAACAGCTTGTTATCACATCCAAACACTGTTTTAGAACAAAATATGAGTTTTCAGTTCATTCTTCAAAAGTTGCACTTTTGCTCCAAGTTATGCTCAGAAACACTCTTTAGAGCGCTTACAGCGCCAGCAAACGCTGTTTTGAACGCCTTAATACAAGACTTACTACTTGTTTGGAAATGCATGTGTAACATTACAAACATGATAAAACAGCTTGTTATCACATCCAAACACTGTTTTGGAACAAAATATGAGTTTTCAGTTCATTCTTCAAAAGTTGCACTTTTGCCACAAGTTATGCTCAGAAACACTGTTTAGAGCGCTTACAGCGCCAGCAAACGCTGTTTTGAACGCCTTAATGCAAGACTTACTACTTGTATGGAAATGCATGTGTAACATTACAAACATGATAAAACAGCTTGTTATCACATCCAAACACTGTTTTGGAACAAAATATGAGTTTTCAGTTCATTCTTCAAAAGTTGCACTTTTGCTCCAAGTTATGCTCAGAAACACTGTTTAGAGCGCTTACAGCGCCAGCAAACGCTGTTTGAACGCCTTAATACAAGACTTACTACTTGTATGGAAATGGATGTGTAACATTACAAACATGATAAAACAGCTTGTTATCACATCCAAACACTGTTTTCATTCAAAATATGAGTTTTCTTTTCATTCTTGAAAAGTTGCACTTTTGCCCCAAGTTATGCTCAGAAACACTGTTTAGAGCTCTTACAACGCCAGCAAACGCTGTTTTGAACGCCTTAATGCAAGCCTTACCTACTTGTTAGGAAATGCATGTGTAACATTACAAACATGATAAAACAGCTTGTTATCACATCCAAACACTGTTTTAGAACAAAATATGAGTTTTCAGTTCATTCTTCAAAGTTGCACTTTTGCTCCAAGTTATGCTCAGAAACACTGTTTAGAGCGCTTACAGCGCCAGCAAACGTTGTTTTGAACGCCTTAATACAAGACTTACTACTTGTTTGGAAATGCATGTGTAACATTACAAACATGATAAAACAGCTTGTTATCACATCCAAACACTGTTTTCATTCAAAATATGATTTTTTCTTTTCACTCTTCAAAAGTTGCACTTTTGCCACAAGTTATGCTCAGAAACACTGTTTAGAGCTCTTACAACGCCAGCAAACGCTGTTTTGAACGCCTTAATGCAAGCCTTACTACTTGTTAGGAAATGCATGTGTAACATTACAAACATGATAAAACAGCTTGTTATCACATCCAAACACTGTTTTAGAACAAAATATGAGTTTTCAGTTCATTCTTCAAAAGTTGCACTTTTGCCACAAGTTATGCTCAGAAACACTGTTTAGAGCGCTTACAGCGCCAGCAAACGCTGTTTTGAACGCCTTAATGCAAGCCTTACCTACTTGTTAGGAAATGCATGTGTAACATTACAAACATGATAAAACAGCTTGTTATCACATCCAAACACTGTTTTCATTCAAAATATGAGTTTTCTTTTCATTCTTGAAAAGTTGCACTTTTGCCCCAAGTTATGCTCAGAAACACTGTTTAGAGCTCTTACAACGCCAGCAAACGCTGTTTTGAACGCCTTAATGCAAGCCTTACCTACTTGTTAGGAAATGCATGTGTAACATTACAAACATGATAAAACAGCTTGTTATCACATCCAAACACTGTTTTAGAACAAAATATGAGTTTTCAGTTCATTCTTCAAAAGTTGCACTTTTGCTCCAAGTTATGCTCAGAAACACTCTTTAGAGCGCTTACAGCGCCAGCAAACGCTGTTTTGAACGCCTTAATACAAGACTTACTACTTGTTTGGAAATGCATGTGTAACATTACAAACATGATAAAACAGCTTGTTATCACATCCAAACACTGTTTTGGAACAAAATATGAGTTTTCAGTTCATTCTTCAAAAGTTGCACTTTTGCCACAAGTTATGCTCAGAAACACTGTTTAGAGCGCTTACAGCGCCAGCAAACGCTGTTTTGAACGCCTTAATGCAAGCCTTACCTACTTGTTAGGAAATGCATGTGTAACATTACAAACATGATAAAACAGCTTGTTATCACATCCAAAACACTGTTTTCATTCAAAATATGAGTTTTCTTTTCATTCTTCAAAAGTTGCACTTTTGCCCCAAGTTATGCTCAGAAACCACTGTTTAGAGCTCTTACAACGCCAGCAAACGCTGTTTTGAACGCCTTAATGCAAGCCTTACCTACTTGTTAGGAAATGCATGTGTAACATTACAAACATGATAAAACAGCTTGTTATCACATCCAAACACTGTTTTAGAACAAAATATGAGTTTTCAGTTCATTCTTCAAAAGTTGCACTTTTGCTCCAAGTTATGCTCAGAAACACTCTTTAGAGCGCTTACAGCGCCAGCAAACGCTGTTTTGAACGCCTTAATACAAGACTTACTACTTGTTTGGAAATGCATGTGTAACATTACAAACATGATAAAACAGCTTGTTATCACATCCAAACACTGTTTTGGAACAAAATATGAGTTTTCAGTTCATTCTTCAAAAGTTGCACTTTTGCCACAAGTTATGCTCAGAAACACTGTTTAGAGCGCTTACAGCGCCAGCAAACGCTGTTTTGAACGCCTTAATGCAAGACTTACTACTTGTATGGAAATGCATGTGTAACATTACAAACATGATAAAACAGCTTGTTATCACATCCAAACACTGTTTTGGAACAAAATATGAGTTTTCAGTTCATTCTTCAAAAGTTGCACTTTTGCTCCAAGTTATGCTCAGAAACACTGTTTAGAGCGCTTACAGCGCCAGCAAACGCTGTTTTGAACGCCTTAATACAAGACTTACTACTTGTATGGAAATGGATGTGTAACATTACAAACATGATAAAACAGCTTGTTATCACATCCAAACACTGTTTTCATTCAAAATATGAGTTTTCTTTTCATTCTTGAAAAGTTGCACTTTTGCCCCAAGTTATGCTCAGAAACACTGTTTAGAGCTCTTACAACGCCAGCAAACGCTGTTTTGAACGCCTTAATGCAAGCCTTACCTACTTGTTAGGAAATGCATGTGTAACATTACAAACATGATAAAACAGCTTGTTATCACATCCAAACACTGTTTTGGAACAAAATATGAGTTTTCAGTTCATTCTTCAAAAGTTGCACTTTTGCCACAAGTTATGCTCAGAAACACTGTTTAGAGCGCTTACAGCGCCAGCAAACGCTGTTTTGAACGCCTTAATGCAAGACTTACTACTTGTATGGAAATGCATGTGTAACATTACAAACATGATAAAACAGCTTGTTATCACATCCAAACACTGTTTTGGAACAAAATATGAGTTTTCAGTTCATTCTTCAAAAGTTGCACTTTTGCTCCAAGTTATGCTCAGAAACACTGTTTAGAGCGCTTACAGTGCCAGCAAACGCTGTTTTGAACGCCTTAATACAAGACTTACTACTTTGTATGGAAATGGATGTGTAACATTACAAACATGATAAAACAGCTTGTTATCACATCCAAACACTGTTTTCATTCAAAATATGAGTTTTCTTTTCATTCTTGAAAAGTTGCACTTTTGCCCCAAGTTATGCTCAGAAACACTGTTTAGAGCTCTTACAACGCCAGCAAACGCTGTTTTGAACGCCTTAATGCAAGCCTTACCTACTTGTTAGGAAATGCATGTGTAACATTACAAACATGATAAAACAGCTTGTTATCACATCCAAACACTGTTTTAGAACAAAATATGAGTTTTCAGTTCATTCTTCAAAAGTTGCACTTTTGCTCCAAGTTATGCTCAGAAACACTGTTTAGAGCGCTTACAGCGCCAGCAAACGTTGTTTTGAACGCCTTAATACAAGACTTACTACTTGTTTGGAAATGCATGTGTAACATTACAAACATGATAAAACAGCTTGTTATCACATCCAAACACTGTTTTCATTCAAAATATGATTTTTTCTTTTCACTCTTCAAAAGTTGCACTTTTGCCAATTATGCTCAGAAACACTGTTTAGAGCTCTTACAACGCCAGCAAACGCTGTTTTGAACGCCTTAATGCAAGCCTTACTACTTGTTAGGAAATGCATGTGTAACATTACAAACATGATAAAACAGCTTGTTATCACATCCAAACACTGTTTTAGAACAAAATATGAGTTTTCAGTTCATTCTTCAAAAGTTGCACTTTTGCCACAAGTTATGCTCAGAAACACTGTTTAGAGCGCTTACAGCGCCAGCAAACGCTGTTTTGAACGCCTTAATGCAAGCCTTACCTACTTGTTAGGAAATGCATGTGTAACATTACAAACATGATAAAACAGCTTGTTATCACATCCAAACACTGTTTTCATTCAAAATATGAGTTTTCTTTTCATTCTTGAAAAGTTGCACTTTTGCCCCAAGTTATGCTCAGAAACACTGTTTAGAGCTCTTACAACGCCAGCAAACGCTGTTTTGAACGCCTTAATGCAAGCCTTACCTACTTGTTAGGAAATGCATGTGTAACATTACAAACATGATAAAACAGCTTGTTATCACATCCAAACACTGTTTTAGAACAAAATATGAGTTTTCAGTTCATTCTTCAAAAGTTGCACTTTTGCTCCAAGTTATGCTCAGAAACACTGTTTAGAGCGCTTACAGCGCCAGCAAACGTTGTTTTGAACGCCTTAATACAAGACTTACTACTTGTTTGGAAATGCATGTGTAACATTACAAACATGATAAAACAGCTTGTTATCACATCCAAACACTGTTTTCATTCAAAATATGAGTTTTCTTTTCATTCTTCAAAAGTTGCACTTTTGCCACAAGTTATGCTCAGAAACACTGTTTAGAGCTCTTACAACGCCAGCAAACGCTGTTTTGAACGCCTTAATGCAAGCCTTACTACTTGTTAGGAAATGCATGTGTAACATTACAAACATGATAAAACAGCTTGTTATCACATCCAAACACTGTTTTAGAACAAAATATGAGTTTTCAGTTCATTCTTCAAAAGTTGCACTTTTGCTCCAAGTTATGCTCAGAAACACTCTTTAGAGCGCTTACAGCGCCAGCAAACGCTGTTTTGAACGCCTTAATACAAGACTTACTACTTGTTTGGAAATGCATGTGTAACATTACAAACATGATAAAACAGCTTGTTATCACATCCAAACACTGTTTTGGAACAAAATATGAGTTTTCAGTTCATTCTTCAAAAGTTGCACTTTTGCCACAAGTTATGCTCAGAAACACTGTTTAGAGCGCTTACAGCGCCAGCAAACGCTGTTTTGAACGCCTTAATGCAAGACTTACTACTTGTATGGAAATGCATGTGTAACATTACAAACATGATAAAACAGCTTGTTATCACATCCAAACACTGTTTTGGAACAAATATGAGTTTTCAGTTCATTCTTCAAAAGTTGCACTTTTGCTCCAAGTTATGCTCAGAAACACTGTTTAGAGCGCTTACAGCGCCAGCAAACGCTGTTTTGAACGCCTTAATACAAGACTTACTACTTGTATGGAAATGGATGTGTAACATTACAAACATGATAAAACAGCTTGTTATCACATCCAAACACTGTTTTCATTCAAAATATGAGTTTTCTTTTCATTCTTGAAAAGTTGCACTTTTGCCCCAAGTTATGCTCAGAAACACTGTTTAGAGCTCTTACAACGCCAGCAAACGCTGTTTTGAACGCCTTAATGCAAGCCTTACCTACTTGTTAGGAAATGCATGTGTAACATTACAAACATGATAAAACAGCTTGTTATCACATCCAAACACTGTTTTAGAACAAAATATGAGTTTTCAGTTCATTCTTCAAAAGTTGCACTTTTGCTCCAAGTTATGCTCAGAAACACTGTTTAGAGCGCTTACAGCGCCAGCAAACGTTGTTTTGAACGCCTTAATACAAGA
Organism: Brachyhypopomus gauderio; assembly: GCF_052324685.1. NCBI lineage: Eukaryota > Metazoa > Chordata > Actinopteri > Gymnotiformes > Hypopomidae > Brachyhypopomus > Brachyhypopomus gauderio. The sequence continues at coordinate 52,463 of NW_027507152.1, forward strand.
CTTACTACTTGTTTGGAAATGCATGTGTAACATTACAAACATGATAAAACAGCTTGTTATCACATCCAAACACTGTTTTCATTCAAAATATGATTTTTTCTTTTCACTCTTCAAAAGTTGCACTTTTGCCACAAGTTATGCTCAGAAACACTGTTTAGAGCTCTTACAACGCCAGCAAACGCTGTTTTGAACGCCTTAATGCAAGCCTTACTACTTGTTAGGAAATGCATGTGTAACATTACAAACATGATAAAACAGCTTGTTATCACATCCAAACACTGTTTTAGAACAAAATATGAGTTTTCAGTTCATTCTTCAAAAGTTGCACTTTTGCTCCAAGTTATGCTCAGAAACACTCTTTAGAGCGCTTACAGCGCCAGCAAACGCTGTTTTGAACGCCTTAATACAAGACTTACTACTTGTTTGGAAATGCATGTGTAACATTACAAACATGATAAAACAGCTTGTTATCACATCCAAACACTGTTTTAGAACAAAATATGAGTTTTCAGTTCATTCTTCAAAAGTTGCACTTTTGCTCCAAGTTATGCTCAGAAACACTCTTTAGAGCGCTTACAGCGCCAGCAAACGCTGTTTTGAACGCCTTAATACAAGACTTACTACTTGTTTGGAAATGCATGTGTAACATTACAAACATGATAAAACAGCTTGTTATCACATCCAAACACTGTTTTGGAACAAAATATGAGTTTTCAGTTCATTCTTCAAAAGTTGCACTTTTGCCACAAGTTATGCTCAGAAACACTGTTTAGAGCGCTTACAGCGCCAGCAAACGCTGTTTTGAACGCCTTAATGCAAGACTTACTACTTGTATGGAAATGCATGTGTAACATTACAAACATGATAAAACAGCTTGTTATCACATCCAAACACTGTTTTGGAACAAAATATGAGTTTTCAGTTCATTCTTCAAAAGTTGCACTTTTGCTCCAAGTTATGCTCAGAAACACTGTTTAGAGCGCTTACAGCGCCAGCAAACGCTGTTTTGAACGCCTTAATACAAGACTTACTACTTGTATGGAAATGGATGTGTAACATTACAAACATGATAAAACAGCTTGTTATCACATCCAAACACTGTTTTCATTCAAAATATGAGTTTTCTTTTCATTCTTGAAAAGTTGCACTTTTGCCCCCAAGTTATGCTCAGAAACACTGTTTAGAGCTCTTACAACGCCAGCAAACGCTGTTTTGAACGCCTTAATGCAAGCCTTACTACTTGTTAGGAAATGCATGTGTAACATTACAAACATGATAAAACAGCTTGTTATCACATCCAAACACTGTTTTGGAACAAAATATGAGTTTTCAGTTCATTCTTCAAAAGTTGCACTTTTGCCACAAGTTATGCTCAGAAACACTGTTTAGAGCGCTTACAGCGCCAGCAAACGCTGTTTTGAACGCCTTAATGCAAGACTTACTACTTGTATGGAAATGCATGTGTAACATTACAAACATGATAAAACAGCTTGTTATCACATCCAAACACTGTTTTGGAACAAAATATGAGTTTTCAGTTCATTCTTCAAAAGTTGCACTTTTGCTCCAAGTTATGCTCAGAAACACTGTTTAGAGCGCTTACAGCGCCAGCAAACGCTGTTTGAACGCCTTAATACAAGACTTACTACTTGTATGGAAATGGATGTGTAACATTACAAACATGATAAAACAGCTTGTTATCACATCCAAACACTGTTTTCATTCAAAATATGAGTTTTCTTTTCATTCTTGAAAAGTTGCACTTTTGCCCCAAGTTATGCTCAGAAACACTGTTTAGAGCTCTTACAACGCCAGCAAACGCTGTTTTGAACGCCTTAATGCAAGCCTTACCTACTTGTTAGGAAATGCATGTGTAACATTACAAACATGATAAAACAGCTTGTTATCACATCCAAACACTGTTTTAGAACAAAATATGAGTTTTCAGTTCATTCTTCAAAAGTTGCACTTTTGCTCCAAGTTATGCTCAGAAACACTGTTTAGAGCGCTTACAGCGCCAGCAAACGTTGTTTTGAACGCCTTAATACAAGACTTACTACTTGTTTGGAAATGCATGTGTAACATTACAAACATGATAAAAACAGCTTGTTATCACATCCAAACACTGTTTTCATTCAAAATATGATTTTTTCTTTTCACTCTTCAAAAGTTGCACTTTTGCCACAAGTTATGCTCAGAAACACTGTTTAGAGCTCTTACAACGCCAGCAAACGCTGTTTTGAACGCCTTAATGCAAGCCTTACTACTTGTTAGGAAATGCATGTGTAACATTACAAACATGATAAAACAGCTTGTTATCACATCCAAACACTGTTTTAGAACAAAATATGAGTTTTCAGTTCATTCTTCAAAAGTTGCACTTTTGCCACAAGTTATGCTCAGAAACACTGTTTAGAGCGCTTACAGCGCCAGCAAACGCTGTTTTGAACGCCTTAATGCAAGCCTTACCTACTTGTTAGGAAATGCATGTGTAACATTACAAACATGATAAAACAGCTTGTTATCACATCCAAACACTGTTTTCATTCAAAATATGAGTTTTCTTTTCATTCTTGAAAAGTTGCACTTTTGCCCCAAGTTATGCTCAGAAACACTGTTTAGAGCTCTTACAACGCCAGCAAACGCTGTTTTGAACGCCTTAATGCAAGCCTTACCTACTTGTTAGGAAATGCATGTGTAACATTACAAACATGATAAAACAGCTTGTTATCACATCCAAACACTGTTTTAGAACAAAATATGAGTTTTCAGTTCATTCTTCAAAAGTTGCACTTTTGCTCCAAGTTATGCTCAGAAACACTCTTTAGAGCGCTTACAGCGCCAGCAAACGCTGTTTTGAACGCCTTAATACAAGACTTACTACTTGTTTGGAAATGCATGTGTAACATTACAAACATGATAAAACAGCTTGTTATCACATCCAAACACTGTTTTGGAACAAAATATGAGTTTTCAGTTCATTCTTCAAAAGTTGCACTTTTGCCACAAGTTATGCTCAGAAACACTGTTTAGAGCGCTTACAGCGCCAGCAAACGCTGTTTTGAACGCCTTAATGCAAGCCTTACCTACTTGTTAGGAAATGCATGTGTAACATTACAAACATGATAAAACAGCTTGTTATCACATCCAAACACTGTTTTCATTCAAAATATGAGTTTTCTTTTCATTCTTCAAAAGTTGCACTTTTGCCCCAAGTTATGCTCAGAAACACTGTTTAGAGCTCTTACAACGCCAGCAAACGCTGTTTTGAACGCCTTAATGCAAGCCTTACCTACTTGTTAGGAAATGCATGTGTAACATTACAAACATGATAAAACAGCTACATCCAAACACTGTTTTGGAACAAAATATGAGTTTTCAGTTCATTCTTCAAAAGTTGCACTTTTGCTCCAAGTTATGCTCAGAAACACTGTTTAGAGCGCTTACAGCGCCAGCAAACGCTGTTTTGAACGCCTTAATACAAGACTTACTACTTGTATGGAAATGGATGTGTAACATTACAAACATGATAAAACAGCTTGTTATCACATCCAAACACTGTTTTCATTCAAAATATGAGTTTTCTTTTCATTCTTGAAAAGTTGCACTTTTGCCCCAAGTTATGCTCAGAAACACTGTTTAGAGCTCTTACAACGCCAGCAAACGCTGTTTTGAACGCCTTAATGCAAGCCTTACCTACTTGTTAGGAAATGCATGTGTAACATTACAAACATGATAAAACAGCTTGTTATCACATCCAAACACTGTTTTAGAACAAAATATGAGTTTTCAGTTCATTCTTCAAAAGTTGCACTTTTGCCACAAGTTATGCTCAGAAACACTGTTTAGAGCGCTTACAGCGCCAGCAAACGCTGTTTTGAACGCCTTAATGCAAGCCTTACCTACTTGTTAGGAAATGCATGTGTAACATTACAAACATGATAAAACAGCTTGTTATCACATCCAAACACTGTTTTCATTCAAAATATGAGTTTTCTTTTCATTCTTGAAAAGTTGCACTTTTGCCCCAAGTTATGCTCAGAAACACTGTTTAGAGCTCTTACAACGCCAGCAAACGCTGTTTTGAACGCCTTAATGCAAGCCTTACCTACTTGTTAGGAAATGCATGTGTAACATTACAAACATGATAAAACAGCTTGTTATCACATCCAAACACTGTTTTAGAACAAAATATGAGTTTTCAGTTCATTCTTCAAAAGTTGCACTTTTGCTCCAAGTTATGCTCAGAAACACTCTTTAGAGCGCTTACAGCGCCAGCAAACGCTGTTTTGAACGCCTTAATACAAGACTTACTACTTGTTTGGAAATGCATGTGTAACATTACAAACATGATAAAACAGCTTGTTATCACATCCAAACACTGTTTTGGAACAAAATATGAGTTTTCAGTTCATTCTTCAAAAGTTGCACTTTTGCCACAAGTTATGCTCAGAAACACTGTTTAGAGCGCTTACAGCGCCAGCAAACGCTGTTTTGAACGCCTTAATGCAAGACTTACTACTTGTATGGAAATGCATGTGTAACATTACAAACATGATAAAACAGCTTGTTATCACATCCAAACACTGTTTTGGAACAAAATATGAGTTTTCAGTTCATTCTTCAAAAGTTGCACTTTTGCTCCAAGTTATGCTCAGAAACACTGTTTAGAGCGCTTACAGCGCCAGCAAACGCTGTTTTGAACGCCTTAATACAAGACTTACTACTTGTATGGAAATGGATGTGTAACATTACAAACATGATAAAACAGCTTGTTATCACATCCAAACACTGTTTTGGAACAAAATATGAGTTTTCAGTTCATTCTTCAAAAGTTGCACTTTTGCTCCAAGTTATGCTCAGAAACACTGTTTAGAGCGCTTACAGCGCCAGCAAACGCTGTTTTGAACGCCTTAATACAAGACTTACTACTTGTATGGAAATGGATGTGTAACATTACAAACATGATAAAACAGCTTGTTATCACATCCAAACACTGTTTTCATTCAAAATATGAGTTTTCTTTTCATTCTTGAAAAGTTGCACTTTTGCCCCAAGTTATGCTCAGAAACACTGTTTAGAGCTCTTACAACGCCAGAAAACGCTGTTTTGAACGCCTTAATGCAAGCCTTACTACTTGTTAGGAAATGCATGTGTAACATTACAAACATGATAAAACAGCTTGTTATCACATCCAAACACTGTTTTGGAACAAAATATGAGTTTTCAGTTCATTCTTCAAAAGTTGCACTTTTGCTCCAAGTTATGCTCAGAAACACTGTTTAGAGCGCTTACAGCGCCAGCAAACGCTGTTTTGAACGCCTTAATACAAGACTTACTACTTGTATGGAAATGGATGTGTAACATTACAAACATGATAAAACAGCTTGTTATCACATCCAAACACTGTTTTCATTCAAAATATGAGTTTTCTTTTCATTCTTGAAAAGTTGCACTTTTGCCCCAAGTTATGCTCAGAAACACTGTTTAGAGCTCTTACAACGCCAGCAAACGCTGTTTTGAACGCCTTAATGCAAGCCTTACCTACTTGTTAGGAAATGCATGTGTAACATTACAAACATGATAAAACAGCTTGTTATCACATCCAAACACTGTTTTAGAACAAAATATGAGTTTTCAGTTCATTCTTCAAAAGTTGCACTTTTGCCACAAGTTATGCTCAGAAACACTGTTTAGAGCGCTTACAGCGCCAGCAAACGCTGTTTTGAACGCCTTAATGCAAGCCTTACCTACTTGTTAGGAAATGCATGTGTAACATTACAAACATGATAAAACAGCTTGTTATCACATCCAAACACTGTTTTCATTCAAAATATGAGTTTTCTTTTCATTCTTGAAAAGTTGCACTTTTGCCCCAAGTTATGCTCAGAAACACTGTTTAGAGCTCTTACAACGCCAGCAAACGCTGTTTTGAACGCCTTAATGCAAGCCTTACCTACTTGTTAGGAAATGCATGTGTAACATTACAAACATGATAAAACAGCTTGTTATCACATCCAAACACTGTTTTAGAACAAAATATGAGTTTTCAGTTCATTCTTCAAAAGTTGCACTTTTGCTCCAAGTTATGCTCAGAAACACTGTTTAGAGCGCTTACAGCGCCAGCAAACGTTGTTTTGAACGCCTTAATACAAGACTTACTACTTGTTTGGAAATGCATGTGTAACATTACAAACATGATAAAACAGCTTGTTATCACATCCAAACACTGTTTTCATTCAAAATATGAGTTTTCTTTTCATTCTTCAAAAGTTGCACTTTTGCCACAAGTTATGCTCAGAAACACTGTTTAGAGCTCTTACAACGCCAGCAAACGCTGTTTTGAACGCCTTAATGCAAGCCTTACTACTTGTTAGGAAATGCATGTGTAACATTACAAACATGATAAAACAGCTTGTTATCACATCCAAACACTGTTTTAGAACAAAATATGAGTTTTCAGTTCATTCTTCAAAAGTTGCACTTTTGCTCCAAGTTATGCTCAGAAACACTCTTTAGAGCGCTTACAGCGCCAGCAAACGCTGTTTTGAACGCCTTAATACAAGACTTACTACTTGTTTGGAAATGCATGTGTAACATTACAAACATGATAAAACAGCTTGTTATCACATCCAAACACTGTTTTGGAACAAAATATGAGTTTTCAGTTCATTCTTCAAAAGTTGCACTTTTGCCACAAGTTATGCTCAGAAACACTGTTTAGAGCGCTTACAGCGCCAGCAAACGCTGTTTTGAACGCCTTAATGCAAGACTTACTACTTGTATGGAAATGCATGTGTAACATTACAAACATGATAAAACAGCTTGTTATCACATCCAAACACTGTTTTGGAACAAAATATGAGTTTTCAGTTCATTCTTCAAAAGTTGCACTTTTGCTCCAAGTTATGCTCAGAAACACTGTTTAGAGCGCTTACAGCGCCAGCAAACGCTGTTTTGAACGCCTTAATACAAGACTTACTACTTGTATGGAAATGGATGTGTAACATTACAAACATGATAAAACAGCTTGTTATCACATCCAAACACTGTTTTCATTCAAAATATGAGTTTTCTTTTCATTCTTGAAAAGTTGCACTTTTGCCCCAAGTTATGCTCAGAAACACTGTTTAGAGCTCTTACAACGCCAGCAAACGCTGTTTTGAACGCCTTAATGCAAGCCTTACCTACTTGTTAGGAAATGCATGTGTAACATTACAAACATGATAAAACAGCTTGTTATCACATCCAAACACTGTTTTAGAACAAAATATGAGTTTTCAGTTCATTCTTCAAAAGTTGCACTTTTGCTCCAAGTTATGCTCAGAAACACTGTTTAGAGCGCTTACAGCGCCAGCAAACGCTGTTTTGAACGCCTTAATGCAAGACTTACTACTTGTATGGAAATGCATGTGTAACATTACAAACATGATAAAACAGCTTGTTATCACATCCAAACACTGTTTTGGAACAAAATATGAGTTTTCAGTTCATTCTTCAAAAGTTGCACTTTTGCTCCAAGTTATGCTCAGAAACACTGTTTAGAGCGCTTACAGCGCCAGCAAACGCTGTTTGAACGCCTTAATACAAGACTTACTACTTGTATGGAAATGGATGTGTAACATTACAAACATGATTAAAACAGCTTGTTATCACATCCAAACACTGTTTTGGAACAAAATATGAGTTTTCAGTTCATTCTTCAAAAGTTGCACTTTTGCTCCAAGTTATGCTCAGAAACACTGTTTAGAGCGCTTACAGCGCCAGCAAACGCTGTTTTGAACGCCTTAATACAAGACTTACTACTTGTATGGAAATGGATGTGTAACATTACAAACATGATAAAACAGCTTGTTATCACATCCAAACACTGTTTTCATTCAAAATATGAGTTTTCTTTTCATTCTTGAAAAGTTGCACTTTTGCCCCAAGTTATGCTCAGAAACACTGTTTAGAGCTCTTACAACGCCAGAAAACGCTGTTTTGAACGCCTTAATGCAAGCCTTACTACTTGTTAGGAAATGCATGTGTAACATTACAAACATGATAAAACAGCTTGTTATCACATCCAAACACTGTTTTGGAACAAAATATGAGTTTTCAGTTCATTCTTCAAAAGTTGCACTTTTGCCACAAGTTATGCTCAGAAACACTGTTTAGAGCGCTTACAGCGCCAGCAAACGCTGTTTTGAACGCCTTAATACAAGACTTACTACTTGTATGGAAATGGATGTGTAACATTACAAACATGATAAAACAGCTTGTTATCACATCCAAACACTGTTTTCATTCAAAATATGAGTTTTCTTTTCATTCTTGAAAAGTTGCACTTTTGCCCCAAGTTATGCTCAGAAACACTGTTTAGAGCTCTTACAACGCCAGCAAACGCTGTTTTGAACGCCTTAATGCAAGCCTTACCTACTTGTTAGGAAATGCATGTGTAACATTACAAACATGATAAAACAGCTTGTTATTACATCCAAACACTGTTTTAGAACAAAATATGAGTTTTCAGTTCATTCTTCAAAAGTTGCACTTTTGCTCCAAGTTATGCTCAGAAACACTGTTTAGAGCGCTTACAGCGCCAGCAAACGTTGTTTTGAACGCCTTAATACAAGACTTACTACTTGTTTGGAAATGCATGTGTAACATTACAAACATGATAAAACAGCTTGTTATCACATCCAAACACTGTTTTCATTCAAAATATGAGTTTTCTTTTCATTCTTCAAAAGTTGCACTTTTGCCACAAGTTATGCTCAGAAACACTGTTTAGAGCTCTTACAACGCCAGCAAACGCTGTTTTGAACGCCTTAATGCAAGCCTTACTACTTGTTAGGAAATGCATGTGTAACATTACAAACATGATAAAACAGCTTGTTATCACATCCAAACACTGTTTTAGAACAAAATATGAGTTTTCAGTTCATTCTTCAAAAGTTGCACTTTTGCTCCAAGTTATGCTCAGAAACACTCTTTAGAGCGCTTACAGCGCCAGCAAACGCTGTTTTGAACGCCTTAATACAAGACTTACTACTTGTTTGGAAATGCATGTGTAACATTACAAACATGATAAAACAGCTTGTTATCACATCCAAACACTGTTTTGGAACAAAATATGAGTTTTCAGTTCATTCTTCAAAAGTTGCACTTTTGCCACAAGTTATGCTCAGAAACACTGTTTAGAGCGCTTACAGCGCCAGCAAACGCTGTTTTGAACGCCTTAATGCAAGACTTACTACTTGTATGGAAATGCATGTGTAACATTACAAACATGATAAAACAGCTTGTTATCACATCCAAACACTGTTTTGGAACAAAATATGAGTTTTCAGTTCATTCTTCAAAAGTTGCACTTTTGCTCCAAGTTATGCTCAGAAACACTGTTTAGAGCGCTTACAGCGCCAGCAAACGCTGTTTTGAACGCCTTAATACAAGACTTACTACTTGTATGGAAATGGATGTGTAACATTACAAACATGATAAAACAGCTTGTTATCACATCCAAACACTGTTTTCATTCAAAATATGAGTTTTCTTTTCATTCTTGAAAAGTTGCACTTTTGCCCCAAGTTATGCTCAGAAACACTGTTTAGAGCTCTTACAACGCCAGAAAACGCTGTTTTGAACGCCTTAATGCAAGCCTTACTACTTGTTAGGAAATGCATGTGTAACATTACAAACATGATAAAACAGCTTGTTATCACATCCAAACACTGTTTTGGAACAAAATATGAGTTTTCAGTTCATTCTTCAAAAGTTGCACTTTTGCTCCAAGTTATGCTCAGAAACACTGTTTAGAGCGCTTACAGCGCCAGCAAACGCTGTTTTGAACGCCTTAATACAAGACTTACTACTTGTATGGAAATGGATGTGTAACATTACAAACATGATAAAACAGCTTGTTATCACATCCAAACACTGTTTTCATTCAAAATATGAGTTTTCTTTTCATTCTTGAAAAGTTGCACTTTTGCCCCAAGTTATGCTCAGAAACACTGTTTAGAGCGCTTACAGCGCCAGCAAACGCTGTTTTGAACGCCTTAATACAAGACTTACTACTTGTATGGAAATGGATGTGTAACATTACAAACATGATAAAACAGCTTGTTATCACATCCAAACACTGTTTTCATTCAAAATATGAGTTTTCTTTTCATTCTTGAAAAGTTGCACTTTTGCCCCAAGTTATGCTCAGAAACACTGTTTAGAGCTCTTACAACGCCAGAAAACGCTGTTTTGAACGCCTTAATGCAAGCCTTACTACTTGTTAGGAAATGCATGTGTAACATTACAAACATGATAAAACAGCTTGTTATCACATCCAAACACTGTTTTGGAACAAAATATGAGTTTTCAGTTCATTCTTCAAAAGTTGCACTTTTGCTCCAAGTTATGCTCAGAAACACTGTTTAGAGCGCTTACAGCGCCAGCAAACGCTGTTTTGAACGCCTTAATACAAGACTTACTACTTGTATGGAAATGGATGTGTAACATTACAAACATGATAAAACAGCTTGTTATCACATCCAAACACTGTTTTGGAACAAAATATGAGTTTTCAGTTCATTCTTCAAAAGTTGCACTTTTGCTCCAAGTTATGCTCAGAAACACTCTTTAGAGCGCTTACAGCGCCAGCAAACGCTGTTTTGAACGCCTTAATACAAGACTTACTACTTGTTTGGAAATGCATGTGTAACATTACAAACATGATAAAACAGCTTGTTATCACATCCAAACACTGTTTTGGAACAAAATATGAGTTTTCAGTTCATTCTTCAAAAGTTGCACTTTTGCCACAAGTTATGCTCAGAAACACTGTTTAGAGCGCTTACAGCGCCAGCAAACGCTGTTTTGAACGCCTTAATGCAAGACTTACTACTTGTATGGAAATGCATGTGTAACATTACAAACATGATAAAACAGCTTGTTATCACATCCAAACACTGTTTTGGAACAAAATATGAGTTTTCAGTTCATTCTTCAAAAGTTGCACTTTTGCTCCAAGTTATGCTCAGAAACACTGTTTAGAGCGCTTACAGCGCCAGCAAACGCTGTTTTGAACGCCTTAATACAAGACTTACTACTTGTATGGAAATGGATGTGTAACATTACAAACATGATAAAACAGCTTGTTATCACATCCAAACACTGTTTTCATTCAAAATATGAGTTTTCTTTTCATTCTTGAAAAGTTGCACTTTTGCCCCAAGTTATGCTCAGAAACACTGTTTAGAGCTCTTACAACGCCAGCAAACGCTGTTTTGAACGCCTTAATGCAAGCCTACCTACTTGTTAGGAAATGCATGTGTAACATTACAAACATGATAAAACAGCTTGTTATCACATCCAAACACTGTTTTAGAACAAAATATGAGTTTTCAGTTCATTCTTCAAAAGTTGCACTTTTGCTCCAAGTTATGCTCAGAAACACTGTTTAGAGCGCTTACAGCGCCAGCAAACGTTGTTTTGAACGCCTTAATACAAGACTTACTACTTGTTTGGAAATGCATGTGTAACATTACAAACATGATAAAACAGCTTGTTATCACATCCAAACACTGTTTTCATTCAAAATATGAGTTTTCTTTTCATTCTTCAAAAGTTGCACTTTGCCACAAGTTATGCTCAGAAACACTGTTTAGAGCTCTTACAACGCCAGCAAACGCTGTTTTGAACGCCTTAATGCAAGCCTTACTACTTGTTAGGAAATGCATGTGTAACATTACAAACATGATAAAACAGCTTGATATCACATCCAAACACTGTTTTAAAACAAAATATGAGTTTTCAGTTCATTCTTCAAAAGTTGCACTTTTGCTCCAAGTTATGCTCAGAAACACTCTTTAGAGCGCTTACAGCGCCAGCAAACGCTGTTTTGAACGCCTTAATACAAGACTTACTACTTGTTTGGAAATGCATGTGTAACATTACAAACATGATAAAACAGCTTGTTATCACATCCAAACACTGTTTTGGAACAAAATATGAGTTTTCAGTTCATTCTTCAAAAGTTGCACTTTTGCCACAAGTTATGCTCAGAAACACTGTTTAGAGCGCTCACAGCGCCAGCAAACGCTGTTTTGAACGCCTTAATGCAAGACTTACTACTTGTATGGAAATGCATGTGTAACATTACAAACATGATAAAACAGCTTGTTATCACATCCAAACACTGTTTTAGAACAAAATATGAGTTTTCAGTTCATTCTTCAAAAGTTGCACTTTTGCTCCAAGTTATGCTCAGAAACACTCTTTAGAGCGCTTACAGCGCCAGCAAACGCTGTTTTGAACGCCTTAATACAAGACTTACTACTTGTTTGGAAATGCATGTGTAACATTACAAACATGATAAAACAGCTTGTTATCACATCCAAACACTGTTTTGGAACAAAATATGAGTTTTCAGTTCATTCTTCAAAAGTTGCACTTTTGCCACAAGTTATGCTCAGAAACACTGTTTAGAGCGCTTACAGCGCCAGCAAACGCTGTTTTGAACGCCTTAATGCAAGACTTACTACTTGTATGGAAATGCATGTGTAACATTACAAACATGATAAAACAGCTTGTTATCACATCCAAACACTGTTTTGGAACAAAATATGAGTTTTCAGTTCATTCTTCAAAAGTTGCACTTTTGCTCCAAGTTATGCTCAGAAACACTGTTTAGAGCGCTTACAGCGCCAGCAAACGCTGTTTTGAACGCCTTAATACAAGACTTACTACTTGTATGGAAATGGATGTGTAACATTACAAACATGATAAAACAGCTTGTTATCACATCCAAACACTGTTTTGGAACAAAATATGAGTTTTCAGTTCATTCTTCAAAGTTGCACTTTTGCTCCAAGTTATGCTCAGAAACACTGTTTAGAGCGCTTACAGCGCCAGCAAACGCTGTTTTGAACGCCTTAATACAAGACTTACTACTTGTATGGAAATGGATGTGTAACATTACAAACATGATAAAACAGCTTGTTATCACATCCAAACACTGTTTTCATTCAAAATATGAGTTTTCTTTTCATTCTTCAAAAGTTGCACTTTTGCCACAAGTTATGCTCAGAAACACTGTTTAGAGCTCTTACAACGCCAGCAAACGCTGTTTTGAACGCCTTAATGCAAGCCTTACTACTTGTTAGGAAATGCATGTGTAACATTACAAACATGATAAAACAGCTTGTTATCACATCCAAACACTGTTTTGGAACAAAATATGAGTTTTCAGTTCATTCTTCAAAAGTTGCACTTTTGCTCCAAGTTATGCTCAGAAACACTCTTTAGAGCGCTTACAGCGCCAGCAAACGCTGTTTTGAACGCCTTAATACAAGACTTACTACTTGTTTGGAAATGCATGTGTAACATTACAAACATGATAAAACAGCTTGTTATCACATCCAAACACTGTTTTGGAACAAAATATGAGTTTTCAGTTCATTCTTCAAAAGTTGCACTTTTGCCACAAGTTATGCTCAGAAACACTGTTTAGAGCTCTTACAACGCCAGCAAACGCTGTTTTGAACGCCTTAATGCAAGCCTTACTACTTGTTAGGAAATGCATGTGTAACATTACAAACATGATAAAACAGCTTGATATCACATCCAAACACTGTTTTAAAACAAAATATGAGTTTTCAGTTCATTCTTCAAAAGTTGCACTTTTGCTCCAAGTTATGCTCAGAAACACTCTTTAGAGCGCTTACAGCGCCAGCAAACGCTGTTTTGAACGCCTTAATACAAGACTTACTACTTGTTTGGAAATGCATGTGTAACATTACAAACATGATAAAACAGCTTGTTATCACATCCAAACACTGTTTTGGAACAAAATATGAGTTTTCAGTTCATTCTTCAAAAGTTGCACTTTTGCCACAAGTTATGCTCAGAAACACTGTTTAGAGCGCTCACAGCGCCAGCAAACGCTGTTTTGAACGCCTTAATGCAAGACTTACTACTTGTATGGAAATGCATGTGTAACATTACAAACATGATAAAACAGCTTGTTATCACATCCAAACACTGTTTTAGAACAAAATATGAGTTTTCAGTTCATTCTTCAAAAGTTGCACTTTTGCTCCAAGTTATGCTCAGAAACACTCTTTAGAGCGCTTACAGCGCCAGCAAACGCTGTTTTGAACGCCTTAATACAAGACTTACTACTTGTTTGGAAATGCATGTGTAACATTACAAACATGATAAAACAGCTTGTTATCACATCCAAACACTGTTTTGGAACAAAATATGAGTTTTCAGTTCATTCTTCAAAAGTTGCACTTTTGCCACAAGTTATGCTCAGAAACACTGTTTAGAGCGCTTACAGCGCCAGCAAACGCTGTTTTGAACGCCTTAATGCAAGACTTACTACTTGTATGGAAATGCATGTGTAACATTACAAACATGATAAAACAGCTTGTTATCACATCCAAACACTGTTTTGGAACAAAATATGAGTTTTCAGTTCATTCTTCAAAAGTTGCACTTTTGCTCCAAGTTATGCTCAGAAACACTGTTTAGAGCGCTTACAGCGCCAGCAAACGCTGTTTTGAACGCCTTAATACAAGACTTACTACTTGTATGGAAATGGATGTGTAACATTACAAACATGATAAAACAGCTTGTTATCACATCCAAACACTGTTTTGGAACAAAATATGAGTTTTCAGTTCATTCTTCAAAAGTTGCACTTTTGCTCCAAGTTATGCTCAGAAACACTGTTTAGAGCGCTTACAGCGCCAGCAAACGCTGTTTTGAACGCCTTAATACAAGACTTACTACTTGTATGGAAATGGATGTGTAACATTACAAACATGATAAAACAGCTTGTTATCACATCCAAAACACTGTTTTCATTCAAAATATGAGTTTTCTTTTCATTCTTCAAAAGTTGCACTTTTGCCACAAGTTATGCTCAGAAACACTGTTTAGAGCTCTTACAACGCCAGCAAACGCTGTTTTGAACGCCTTAATGCAAGCCTTACTACTTGTTAGGAAATGCATGTGTAACATTACAAACATGATAAAACAGCTTGTTATCACATCCAAACACTGTTTTGGAACAAAATATGAGTTTTCAGTTCATTCTTCAAAAGTTGCACTTTTGCTCCAAGTTATGCTCAGAAACACTCTTTAGAGCGCTTACAGCGCCAGCAAACGCTGTTTTGAACGCCTTAATACAAGACTTACTACTTGTTTGGAAATGCATGTGTAACATTACAAACATGATAAAACAGCTTGTTATCACATCCAAACACTGTTTTGGAACAAAATATGAGTTTTCAGTTCATTCTTCAAAAGTTGCACTTTTGCCACAAGTTATGCTCAGAAACACTGTTTAGAGCGCTTACAGCGCCAGCAAACGCTGTTTTGAACGCCTTAATGCAAGACTTACTACTTGTATGGAAATGCATGTGTAACATTACAAACATGATAAAACAGCTTGTTATCACATCCAAACACTGTTTTGGAACAAAATATGAGTTTTCAGTTCATTCTTCAAAAGTTGCACTTTTGCTCCAAGTTATGCTCAGAAACACTGTTTAGAGCGCTTACAGCGCCAGCAAACGCTGTTTTGAACGCCTTAATACAAGACTTACTACTTGTATGGAAATGGATGTGTAACATTACAAACATGATAAAACAGCTTGTTATCACATCCAAACACTGTTTTGGAACAAAATATGAGTTTTCAGTTCATTCTTCAAAAGTTGCACTTTTGCTCCAAGTTATGCTCAGAAACACTGTTTAGAGCGCTTACAGCGCCAGCAAACGCTGTTTTGAACGCCTTAATACAAGACTTACTACTTGTATGGAAATGGATGTGTAACATTACAAACATGATAAAACAGCTTGTTATCACATCCAAACACTGTTTTCATTCAAAATATGAGTTTTCTTTTCATTCTTGAAAAGTTGCACTTTTGCCCCAAGTTATGCTCAGAAACACTGTTTAGAGCTCTTACAACGCCAGCAAACGCTGTTTTGAACGCCTTAATGCAAGCCTTACCTACTTGTTAGGAAATGCATGTGTAACATTACAAACATGATAAAACAGCTTGTTATCACATCCAAACACTGTTTTAGAACAAAATATGAGTTTTCAGTTCATTCTTCAAAAGTTGCACTTTTGCTCCAAGTTATGCTCAGAAACACTGTTTAGAGCGCTTACAGCGCCAGCAAACGTTGTTTTGAACGCCTTAATACAAGACTTACTACTTGTTTGGAAATGCATGTGTAACATTACAAACATGATAAAACAGCTTGTTATCACATCCAAACACTGTTTTCATTCAAAATATGAGTTTTCTTTTCATTCTTCAAAAGTTGCACTTTTGCCACAAGTTATGCTCAGAAACACTGTTTAGAGCTCTTACAACGCCAGCAAACGCTGTTTTGAACGCCTTAATGCAAGCCTTACTACTTGTTAGGAAATGCATGTGTAACATTACAAACATGATAAAACAGCTTGTTATCACATCCAAACACTGTTTTAGAACAAAATATGAGTTTTCAGTTCATTCTTCAAAAGTTGCACTTTTGCTCCAAGTTATGCTCAGAAACACTCTTTAGAGCGCTTACAGCGCCAGCAAACGCTGTTTTGAACGCCTTAATACAAGACTTACTACTTGTTTGGAAATGCATGTGTAACATTACAAACATGATAAAACAGCTTGTTATCACATCCAAACACTGTTTTGGAACAAAATATGAGTTTTCAGTTCATTCTTCAAAAGTTGCACTTTTGCCACAAGTTATGCTCAGAAACACTGTTTAGAGCGCTTACAGCGCCAGCAAACGCTGTTTTGAACGCCTTAATGCAAGACTTACTACTTGTATGGAAATGCATGTGTAACATTACAAACATGATAAAACAGCTTGTTATCAACATCCAAACACTGTTTTGGAACAAAATATGAGTTTTCAGTTCATTCTTCAAAAGTTGCACTTTTGCTCCAAGTTATGCTCAGAAACACTGTTTAGAGCGCTTACAGCGCCAGCAAACGCTGTTTTGAACGCCTTAATACAAGACTTACTACTTGTATGGAAATGGATGTGTAACATTACAAACATGATAAAACAGCTTGTTATCACATCCAAACACTGTTTTGGAACAAAATATGAGTTTTCAGTTCATTCTTCAAAAGTTGCACTTTTGCTCCAAGTTATGCTCAGAAACACTGTTTAGAGCGCTTACAGCGCCAGCAAACGCTGTTTTGAACGCCTTAATACAAGACTTACTACTTGTATGGAAATGGATGTGTAACATTACAAACATGATAAAACAGCTTGTTATCACATCCAAACACTGTTTTCATTCAAAATATGAGTTTTCTTTTCATTCTTGAAAAGTTGCACTTTTGCCCCAAGTTATGCTCAGAAACACTGTTTAGAGCTCTTACAACGCCAGCAAACGCTGTTTTGAACGCCTTAATGCAAGCCTTACCTACTTGTTAGGAAATGCATGTGTAACATTACAAACATGATAAAACAGCTTGTTATCACATCCAAACACTGTTTTAGAACAAAATATGAGTTTCAGTTCATTCTTCAAAAGTTGCACTTTTGCTCCAAGTTATGCTCAGAAACACTGTTTAGAGCGCTTACAGCGCCAGCAAACGTTGTTTGAACGCCTTAATACAAGACTTACTACTTGTTTGGAAATGCATGTGTAACATTACAAACATGATAAAACAGCTTGTTATCACATCCAAACACTGTTTTCATTCAAAATATGAGTTCTTTTCATTCTTCAAAAGTTGCACTTTTGCCACAAGTTATGCTCAGAAACACTGTTTAGAGCTCTTACAACGCCAGCAAACGCTGTTTTGAACGCCTTAATGCAAGCCTTACTACTTGTTAGGAAATGCATGTGTAACATTACAAACATGATAAAACAGCTTGTTATCACATCCAAACACTGTTTTAGAACAAAATATGAGTTTTCAGTTCATTCTTCAAAAGTTGCACTTTTGCTCCAAGTTATGCTCAGAAACACTCTTTAGAGCGCTTACAGCGCCAGCAAACGCTGTTTTGAACGCCTTAATACAAGACTTACTACTTGTTTGGAAATGCATGTGTAACATTACAAACATGATAAAACAGCTTGTTATCACATCCAAACACTGTTTTGGAACAAAATATGAGTTTTCAGTTCATTCTTCAAAAGTTGCACTTTTGCCACAAGTTATGCTCAGAAACACTGTTTAGAGCGCTTACAGCGCCAGCAAACGCTGTTTTGAACGCCTTAATGCAAGACTTACTACTTGTATGGAAATGCATGTGTAACATTACAAACATGATAAAACAGCTTGTTATCACATCCAAACACTGTTTTGGAACAAAATATGAGTTTTCAGTTCATTCTTCAAAAGTTGCACTTTTGCTCCAAGTTATGCTCAGAAACACTGTTTAGAGCGCTTACAGCGCCAGCAAACGCTGTTTTGAACGCCTTAATACAAGACTTACTACTTGTATGGAAATGGATGTGTAACATTACAAACATGATAAAACAGCTTGTTATCACATCCAAACACTGTTTTGGAACAAAATATGAGTTTTCAGTTCATTCTTCAAAAGTTGCACTTTTGCTCCAAGTTATGCTCAGAAACACTGTTTAGAGCGCTTACAGCGCCAGCAAACGTTGTTTTGAACGCCTTAATACAAGACTTACTACTTGTTTGGAAATGCATGTGTAACATTACAAACATGATAAAACAGCTTGTTATCACATCCAAACACTGTTTTCATTCAAAATATGAGTTTTCTTTTCATTCTTCAAAAGTTGCACTTTTGCCACAAGTTATGCTCAGAAACACTGTTTAGAGCTCTTACAACGCCAGCAAACGCTGTTTTGAACGCCTTAATGCAAGCCTTACTACTTGTTAGGAAATGCATGTGTAACATTACAAACATGATAAAACAGCTTGTTATCACATCCAAACACTGTTTTAGAACAAAATATGAGTTTTCAGTTCATTCTTCAAAAGTTGCACTTTTGCTCCAAGTTATGCTCAGAAACACTCTTTAGAGCGCTTACAGCGCCAGCAAACGCTGTTTTGAACGCCTTAATACAAGACTTACTACTTGTTTGGAAAGCATGTGTAACATTACAAACATGATAAAACAGCTTGTATCACATCCAAACACTGTTTTGGAACAAAATATGAGTTTTCAGTTCATTCTTCAAAAGTTGCACTTTTGCCACAAGTTATGCTCAGAAACACTGTTTAGAGCGCTTACAGCGCCAGCAAACGCTGTTTTGAACGCCTTAATGCAAGACTTACTACTTGTATGGAAATGCATGTGTAACATTACAAACATGATAAAACAGCTTGTTATCACATCCAAACACTGTTTTGGAACAAAATATGAGTTTTCAGTTCATTCTTCAAAAGTTGCACTTTTGCCACAAGTTATGCTCAGAAACACTGTTTAGAGCGCTTACAGCGCCAGCAAACGCTGTTTTGAACGCCTTAATACAAGACTTACTACTTGTATGGAAATGGATGTGTAACATTACAAACATGATAAAACAGCTTGTTATCACATCCAAACACTGTTTTCATTCAAAATATGAGTTTTCTTTTCATTCTTGAAAAGTTGCACTTTTGCCCCAAGTTATGCTCAGAAACACTGTTTAGAGCTCTTACAACGCCAGCAAACGCTGTTTTGAACGCCTTAATGCAAGCCTTACCTACTTGTTAGGAAATGCATGTGTAACATTACAAACATGATAAAACAGCTTGTTATCACATCCAAACACTGTTTTAGAACAAAATATGAGTTTTCAGTTCATTCTTCAAAAGTTGCACTTTTGCTCCAAGTTATGCTCAGAAACACTGTTTAGAGCGCTTACAGCGCCAGCAAACGTTGTTTTGAACGCCTTAATACAAGACTTACTACTTGTTTGGAAATGCATGTGTAACATTACAAACATGATAAAACAGCTTGTTATCACATCCAAACACTGTTTTCATTCAAAATATGAGTTTTCTTTTCATTCTTCAAAAGTTGCACTTTTGCCACAAGTTATGCTCAGAAACACTGTTTAGAGCTCTTACAACGCCAGCAAACGCTGTTTTGAACGCCTTAATGCAAGCCTTACTACTTGTTAGGAAATGCATGTGTAACATTACAACATGATAAAACAGCTTGTTATCACATCCAAACACTGTTTTAGAACAAAATATGAGTTTTCAGTTCATTCTTCAAAAGTTGCACTTTTGCTCCAAGTTATGCTCAGAAACACTCTTTAGAGCGCTTACAGCGCCAGCAAACGCTGTTTTGAACGCCTTAATACAAGACTTACTACTTGTTTGGAAATGCATGTGTAACATTACAAACATGATAAAACAGCTTGTTATCACATCCAAACACTGTTTTGGAACAAAATATGAGTTTTCAGTTCATTCTTCAAAGTTGCACTTTTGCCACAAGTTATGCTCAGAAACACTGTTTAGAGCGCTTACAGCGCCAGCAAACGCTGTTTTGAACGCCTTAATGCAAGACTTACTACTTGTATGGAAATGCATGTGTAACATTACAAACATGATAAAACAGCTTGTTATCACATCCAAACACTGTTTTGGAACAAATATGAGTTTTCAGTTCATTCTTCAAAAGTTGCACTTTTGCTCCAAGTTATGCTCAGAAACACTGTTTAGAGCGCTTACAGCGCCAGCAAACGCTGTTTTGAACGCCTTAATACAAGACTTACTACTTGTATGGAAATGGATGTGTAACATTACAAAACATGATAAAACAGCTTGTTATCACATCCAAACACTGTTTTGGAACAAAATATGAGTTTTCAGTTCATTCTTCAAAAGTTGCACTTTTGCTCCAAGTTATGCTCAGAAACACTGTTTAGAGCGCTTACAGCGCCAGCAAACGCTGTTTTGAACGCCTTAATACAAGACTTACTACTTGTATGGAAATGGATGTGTAACATTACAAACATGATAAAACAGCTTGTTATCACATCCAAACACTGTTTTCATTCAAAATATGAGTTTTCTTTTCATTCTTGAAAAGTTGCACTTTTGCCCCAAGTTATGCTCAGAAACACTGTTTAGAGCTCTTACAACGCCAGCAAATGCTGTTTTGAACGCCTTAATGCAAGCCTTACCTACTTGTTAGGAAATGCATGTGTAACATTACAAACATGATAAAACAGCTTGTTATCACATCCAAACACTGTTTTAGAACAAAATATGAGTTTTCAGTTCATTCTTCAAAAGTTGCACTTTTGCTCCAAGTTATGCTCAGAAACACTCTTTAGAGCGCTTACAGCGCCAGCAAACGCTGTTTTGAACGCCTTAATACAAGACTTACTACTTGTTGGAAATGCATGTGTAACATTACAAACATGATAAAACAGCTTGTTATCACATCCAAACACTGTTTTGGAACAAAATATGAGTTTTCAGTTCATTCTTCAAAAGTTGCACTTTTGCCACAAGTTATGCTCAGAAACACTGTTTAGAGCGCTTACAGCGCCAGCAAACGCTGTTTTGAACGCCTTAATGCAAGACTTACTACTTGTATGGAAATGCATGTGTAACATTACAAACATGATAAAACAGCTTGTTATCACATCCAAACACTGTTTTGGAACAAAATATGAGTTTTCAGTTCATTCTTCAAAAGTTGCACTTTTGCTCCAAGTTATGCTCAGAAACACTGTTTAGAGCGCTTACAGCGCCAGCAAACGCTGTTTTGAACGCCTTAATACAAGACTTACTACTTGTATGGAAATGGATGTGTAACATTACAAACATGATAAAACAGCTTGTTATCACATCCAAACACTGTTTTGGAACAAAATATGAGTTTTCAAGTTCATTCTTCAAAAGTTGCACTTTTGCTCCAAGTTATGCTCAGAAACACTGTTTAGAGCGCTTACAGCGCCAGCAAACGCTGTTTTGAACGCCTTAATACAAGACTTACTACTTGTATGGAAATGGATGTGTAACATTACAAACATGATAAAACAGCTTGTTATCACATCCAAACACTGTTTTCATTCAAAATATGAGTTTTCTTTTCATTCTTGAAAAGTTGCACTTTTGCCCCAAGTTATGCTCAGAAACACTGTTTAGAGCTCTTACAACGCCAGCAAACGCTGTTTTGAACGCCTTAATGCAAGCCTTACCTACTTGTTAGGAAATGCATGTGTAACATTACAAACATGATAAAACAGCTTGTTATCACATCCAAACACTGTTTTAGAACAAAATATGAGTTTTCAGTTCATTCTTCAAAAGTTGCACTTTTGCTCCAAGTTATGCTCAGAAACACTGTTTAGAGCGCTTACAGCGCCAGCAAACGTTGTTTTGAACGCCTTAATACAAGACTTACTACTTGTTTGGAAATGCATGTGTAACATTACAAACATGATAAAACAGCTTGTTATCACATCCAAACACTGTTTTGGAACAAAATATGAGTTTTCAGTTCATTCTTCAAAAGTTGCACTTTTGCCACAAGTTATGCTCAGAAACACTGTTTAGAGCGCTTACAGCGCCAGCAAACGCTGTTTTGAACGCCTTAATGCAAGACTTACTACTTGTATGGAAATGCATGTGTAACATTACAAACATGATAAAACAGCTTGTTATCACATCCAAACACTGTTTTGGAACAAAATATGAGTTTTCAGTTCATTCTTCAAAAGTTGCACTTTTGCTCCAAGTTATGCTCAGAAACACTGTTTAGAGCGCTTACAGCGCCAGCAAACGCTGTTTTGAACGCCTTAATACAAGACTTACTACTTGTATGGAAATGGATGTGTAACATTACAAACATGATAAAACAGCTTGTTATCACATCCAAACACTGTTTTGGAACAAAATATGAGTTTTCAGTTCATTCTTCAAAAGTTGCACTTTTGCTCCAAGTTATGCTCAGAAACACTGTTTAGAGCGCTTACAGCGCCAGCAAACGCTGTTTTGAACGCCTTAATACAAGACTTACTACTTGTATGGAAATGGATGTGTAACATTACAAACATGATAAAACAGCTTGTTATCACATCCAAACACTGTTTTCATTCAAAATATGAGTTTTCTTTTCATTCTTGAAAAGTTGCACTTTTGCCCCAAGTTATGCTCAGAAACACTGTTTAGAGCTCTTACAACGCCAGCAAACGCTGTTTTGAACGCCTTAATGCAAGCCTTACCTACTTGTTAGGAAATGCATGTGTAACATTACAAACATGATAAAACAGCTTGTTATCACATCCAAACACTGTTTTAGAACAAAATATGAGTTTTCAGTTCATTCTTCAAAAGTTGCACTTTTGCTCCAAGTTATGCTCAGAAACACTGTTTAGAGCGCTTACAGCGCCAGCAAACGTTGTTTTGAACGCCTTAATACAAGACTTACTACTTGTTTGGAAATGCATGTGTAACATTACAAACATGATAAAACAGCTTGTTATCACATCCAAACACTGTTTTCATTCAAAATATGAGTTTTCTTTTCATTCTTCAAAAGTTGCACTTTTGCCACAAGTTATGCTCAGAAACACTGTTTAGAGCTCTTACAACGCCAGCAAACGCTGTTTTGAACGCCTTAATGCAAGCCTTACTACTTGTTAGGAAATGCATGTGTAACATTACAAACATGATAAAACAGCTTGTTATCACATCCAAACACTATTTTAGAACAAAATATGAGTTTTCAGTTCATTCTTCAAAAGTTGCACTTTTGCTCCAAGTTATGCTCAGAAACACTCTTTAGAGCGCTTACAGCGCCAGCAAACGCTGTTTTGAACGCCTTAATACAAGACTTACTACTTGTTTGGAAATGCATGTGTAACATTACAAACATGATAAAACAGCTTGTTATCACATCCAAACACTGTTTTGGAACAAAATATGAGTTTTCAGTTCATTCTTCAAAAGTTGCACTTTTGCCACAAGTTATGCTCAGAAACACTGTTTAGAGCGCTTACAGCGCCAGCAAACGCTGTTTTGAACGCCTTAATGCAAGACTTACTACTTGTATGGAAATGCATGTGTAACATTACAAACATGATAAAACAGCTTGTTATCACATCCAAACACTGTTTTGGAACAAAATATGAGTTTTCAGTTCATTCTTCAAAAGTTGCACTTTTGCTCCAAGTTATGCTCAGAAACACTGTTTAGAGCGCTTACAGCGCCAGCAAACGCTGTTTTGAACGCCTTAATGCAAGACTTACTACTTGTATGGAAATGCATGTGTAACATTACAAACATGATAAAACAGCTTGTTATCACATCCAAACACTGTTTTCATTCAAAATATGAGTTTTCTTTTCATTCTTCAAAAGTTGCACTTTTGCCACAAGTTATGCTCAGAAACACTGTTTAGAGCTCTTACAACGCCAGCAAACGCTGTTTTGAATGCCTTAATGCAAGCCTTACCTACTTGTTAGGAAATGCATGTGTAACATTACAAACATGATAAAACAGCTTGTTATCACATCCAAACACTGTTTTAGAACAAAATATGAGTTTTCAGTTCATTCTTCAAAAGTTGCACTTTTGCTCCAAGTTATGCTCAGAAACACTGTTTAGAGCGCTTACAGCGCCAGCAAACGTTGTTTTGAACGCCTTAATACAAGACTTACTACTTGTTTGGAAATGCATGTGTAACATTACAAACATGATAAAACAGCTTGTTATCACATCCAAACACTGTTTTCATTCAAAATATGAGTTTTCTTTTCATTCTTCAAAAGTTGCACTTTTGCCACAAGTTATGCTCAGAAACACTGTTTAGAGCTCTTACAACGCCAGCAAACGCTGTTTTGAACGCCTTAATGCAAGCCTTACTACTTGTTAGGAAATGCATGTGTAACATTACAAACATGATAAAACAGCTTGTTATCACATCCAAACACTGTTTTAGAACAAAATATGAGTTTTCAGTTCATTCTTCAAAAGTTGCACTTTTGCTCCAAGTTATGCTCAGAAACACTCTTTAGAGCGCTTACAGCGCCAGCAAACGCTGTTTTGAACGCCTTAATACAAGACTTACTACTTGTTTGGAAATGCATGTGTAACATTACAAACATGATAAAACAGCTTGTTATCACATCCAAACACTGTTTTGGAACAAAATATGAGTTTTCAGTTCATTCTTCAAAAGTTGCACTTTTGCCACAAGTTATGCTCAGAAACACTGTTTAGAGCGCTTACAGCGCCAGCAAACGCTGTTTTGAACGCCTTAATGCAAGACTTACTACTTGTATGGAAATGCATGTGTAACATTATAAACATGATAAAACAGCTTGTTATCACATCCAAACACTGTTTTGGAACAAAATATGAGTTTTCAGTTCATTCTTCAAAAGTTGCACTTTTGCTCCAAGTTATGCTCAGAAAACACTGTTTAGAGCGCTTACAGCGCCAGCAAACGCTGTTTTGAACGCCTTAATACAAGACTTACTACTTGTATGGAAATGGATGTGTAACATTACAAACATGATAAAACAGCTTGTTATCACATCCAAACACTGTTTTGGAACAAAATATGAGTTTTCAGTTCATTCTTCAAAAGTTGCACTTTTGCTCCAAGTTATGCTCAGAAACACTGTTTAGAGCGCTTACAGCGCCAGCAAACGCTGTTTTGAACGCCTTAATACAAGACTTACTACTTGTATGGAAATGGATGTGTAACATTACAAACATGATAAAACAGCTTGTTATCACATCCAAACACTGTTTTCATTCAAAATATGAGTTTTCTTTTCATTCTTGAAAAGTTGCACTTTTGCCCCAAGTTATGCTCAGAAACACTGTTTAGAGCTCTTACAACGCCAGCAAACGCTGTTTTGAACGCCTTAATGCAAGCCTTACCTACTTGTTAGGAAATGCATGTGTAACATTACAAACATGATAAAACAGCTTGTTATCACATCCAAACACTGTTTTAGAACAAAATATGAGTTTTCAGTTCATTCTTCAAAAGTTGCACTTTTGCTCCAAGTTATGCTCAGAAACACTGTTTAGAGCGCTTACAGCGCCAGCAAACGTTGTTTTGAACGCCTTAATACAAGACTTACTACTTGTTTGGAAATGCATGTGTAACATTACAAACATGATAAAACAGCTTGTTATCACATCCAAACACTGTTTTCATTCAAAATATGAGTTTTCTTTTCATTCTTCAAAAGTTGCACTTTTGCCACAAGTTATGCTCAGAAACACTGTTTAGAGCTCTTACAACGCCAGCAAACGCTGTTTTGAACGCCTTAAATTGCAAGCCTTACTACTTGTTAGGAAATGCATGTGTAACATTACAAACATGATAAAACAGCTTGTTATCACATCCAAACACTGTTTTAGAACAAAATATGAGTTTTCAGTTCATTCTTCAAAAGTTGCACTTTTGCTCCAAGTTATGCTCAGAAACACTCTTTAGAGCGCTTACAGCGCCAGCAAACGCTGTTTTGAACGCCTTAATACAAGACTTACTACTTGTTTGGAAATGCATGTGTAACATTACAAACATGATAAAACAGCTTGTTATCACATCCAAACACTGTTTTGGAACAAAATATGAGTTTTCAGTTCATTCTTCAAAAGTTGCACTTTTGCTCCAAGTTATGCTCAGAAACACTGTTTAGAGCGCTTACAGCGCCAGCAAACGCTGTTTTGAACGCCTTAATACAAGACTTACTACTTGTATGGAAATGGATGTGTAACATTACAAACATGATAAAACAGCTTGTTATCACATCCAAACACTGTTTTGGAACAAAATATGAGTTTTCAGTTCATTCTTCAAAGTTGCACTTTTGCTCCAAGTTATGCTCAGAAACACTGTTTAGAGCGCTTACAGCGCCAGCAAACGCTGTTTTGAACGCCTTAATATGTCACGTGCGGCTACGCCCCCTCTCCTAGCTGTCACTCTGGGTTCCCTCGTGTCTGTGTTCTTGCCCGTTTGTCCCGCCCTGCTCGTTAGTTTTATGAATCCCTCGTTTGTTACCACGCCCCTGTGTCATTGTCATCACCTGTCCCCTAGTTTATGTCAGTGTATATAAGCCCCCTGAGTCTCCCTTGTCCTTCGTCCGGTATTTTGAATTTGATTTGTGATCGTGTCTGTTTCTTCGCTGTTTCTGTACCTGACCGTATTCGTGTTTCCCCCGTTACCCGTGCTCCCTGTCTTTGTAATGCCTGTCTTTGCTTGTTTCACGGACTGCCCTCCTGCTATCGACCCTGCCTGGCTTTCGGATGATGATTACGGTATTCCCCTGAATAAATCTCGCTCTTCTCAGCACTTGTGTCCGTCCTCTCGCTCCGTGGCGCGAGCCACGTTACATAATACCGGACCTATCAAAGACACAGCGAGAGAGCGAGACTCTGGTGAGTTCAAACACTGTGAATGGATGTCGGCTGGTTTAATCCGGTTCGACTCTCCGGTATTTCAGTGCGAACAAACTAGAGACAGGAATACCCCTGGCGCTGCGGGTACAAGGAAGTCTCGTCGCCGACCAAAGAAAGCGCAGTCTCTTTCTACTGGCTTTCGCGACGAGACTCCATCTGAGCGCTGTGTGTCTGCCCGGTTTTGCGAACACGACAGGGAAAAACCTCCTGTCGTGCGAGCAGCGGGCAGACGGTCTGAGCGCACAGACAAGTTTTCGCTTAACCCTCGGTTGACTCTCTCTGACCACCGTGAGCTCCCGGCGCCTCAAGGGAGGCGGAGCCGCAGCAGAGAGAGCAACCGAGGAGCTTGTGTGTCTGTGTGTTCTGCCAGGCTCACCCAGGACCCTGAGGAGGAGGACCCACCGCCTCTGACCCTGCCGGCTACTCCACGTGACAACCCCAAGTATTTTTTGGGGGGGAGTACGAGCCACGTCAGTATGGCGGGTCCCGCCCCCCGATGACGTCAGTGTGGCGGTCCCGCCCCCCGATGACGGTCAGTATGGCGGTCCCGCCCCCCGATGACGTCAGTATGGCGGTCACGCCCCCCGATGACGTCAGTATAGTGGCTCCGCCCCCCCGAGGACGTCGGCTTGGCGGACACGCCCCCCGATGACGTCAGTATAGTGGCTCCGCCCCCCGAGGACGTCGGCTTGGCGGACACGCCCCCCGATGACGTCAGTATAGTGGCTCCGCCCCCCGAGGACGTCGGCTTGGCGGTTCCGCCCCCCTGAGGACGTCAGCCCGGTGGTTCCGCCCCCTGAGGACGTCAGCCCGGTGGTTCCGCCCCCTGAGGACGTCAGCCCGGTGGTTCCGCCCCCTGAGGACGTCAGCCCGGTGGTTCCGCCCCCTGAGGACGTCAGCCCGGTGGTTCCGCCCCCCGAGGGTGTCTCATCCACGCCGGTTCCTGTCCCCGCGACCCTGGAGGGGTCGTCCACGCCGGTTCCTGTCCCCGCTGCCCGCCAGCGGACCCTGCCTGTCCCCGCTGCCTGTCTGCCGGCTCCAGTTCCCGCTGCCTGTCTGCCGGCTCCTGTTCCCGCTGCCTGTCTGCCGGCTCCTGTTCCCGCTGCCCGCCAGCGGACCCTGCCTGTTCCCGCTGCCCGCCAGTGGACCCTGCCTGTTCCCGCTGCCCGCCTGCCGGCTCCTGTTCCCGCTGCCCGCCTGCCGGCTCCTGTTCCCGCTGCCCGCCTGCCGGCTCCTGTTCCCGCTGCCCGCCTGCCGGCTCCTGTTCCCGCTGCCCGCCTGCCGGCTCCTGTCCCCGCTGCCCGCCAGCGGACCCCGCCTGTCCCCGCTGCCCGCCAGCGGACCCCGTCTGTCCCCGCTGCCCGCCAGCGGACCCAGCCTGTTGCCCTTGGGGACTGTGCTGCCCCCTGTTGGGCATGGACTTGGTGTTCCCCCTGCTCCGCCATGTGCCTCCTATGTTCCATTGCCCGTGTTCCCCTTGCTCCCTGGTCCCATCCCTGGTTTTGTTTTGGTCCCTGTCCCCGTGGTTGTGTCTGTTCGTGTCCATGTTCCTGTTCCTGTGTCTGTTTCCTGTGGTGTCATCCCTGTCCCTGTCCCCATGTCTGTTCCCCAAGTTGTCACCCACCTTGTGCCAGTGCCTGTCTCCGTTGTTCATGGTGTCTTTGCCTCTGTGTTTGCCTCCGCCTTGTCCCCTGGCCCCACTTCCGTGTCTGTCCCCGGTCCTGTACTGTCCAGCCCTGCTCCTTGCCCTGTCCGGTCTCCATGTGCCCCGTGTACCGCCATGCCCCAGCCCAGCTCCTGGCCCGTCTCTGGTCCCCCTGTCCCTGCCGTGCCCCGGTCTCCGTGCCCTGCTTTCCCCTGGTCTGTTCCTCCGGTCCGTCCCGTGTCTGCTGTCCCTGTCCCTCGCCGTGTTCCGTGGTTCCCTGTCTTGTCCTAGTCTGGTTCCCTGTCCTGTCTGCCCTTGCGTGCCCCGGAGTGGCACGCTTTGAGGGGGGGTTCTGTCACGTGCGGCTACGCCCCCTCTCCTAGCTGTCACTCTGGGTTCCCTCGTGTCTGTGTTCTTGCCCGTTTGTCCCGCCCTGCTCGTTAGTTTTATGAATCCCTCGTTTGTTACCACGCCCCTGTGTCATTGTCATCACCTGTCCCTAGTTTATGTCAGTGTATATAAGCCCCTGAGTCTCCCTTGTCCTTCGTCCGGTATTTTGAATTTGATTTGTGATCGTGTCTGTTTCTTCGCTGTTTCTGTACCTGACCGTATTCGTGTTTCCCCCGTTACCCGTGCTCCCTGTCTTTGTAATGCCTGTCTTTGCTTGTTTCACGGACTGCCCTCCTGCTATCGACCCTGCCTGGCTTTCGGATGATGATTACGGTATTCCCCTGAATAAATCTCGCTCTTCTCAGCACTTGTGTCCGTCCTCTCGCTCCGTGGCGCGAGCCACGTTACATAATACAAGACTTACTACTTGTATGGAAATGGATGTGTAACATTACAAACATGATAAAACAGCTTGTTATCACATCCAAACACTGTTTTGGAACAAAATATGAGTTTCAGTTCATTCTTCAAAAGTTGCACTTTTGCTCCAAGTTATGCTCAGAAACACTGTTTAGAGCGCTTACAGCGCCAGCAAACGCTGTTTTGAACGCCTTAATACAAGACTTACTACTTGTATGGAAATGGATGTGTAACATTACAAACATGATAAAACAGCTTGTTATCACATCCAAACACTGTTTTCATTCAAAATATGAGTTTTCTTTTCATTCTTGAAAAGTTGCACTTTTGCCCCAAGTTATGCTCAGAAACACTGTTTAGAGCTCTTACAACGCCAGCAAACGCTGTTTTGAACGCCTTAATGCAAGCCTTACCTACTTGTTAGGAAATGCATGTGTAACATTACAAACATGATAAAACAGCTTGTTATCACATCCAAACACTGTTTTAGAACAAAATATGAGTTTTCAGTTCATTCTTCAAAAGTTGCACTTTTGCTCCAAGTTATGCTCAGAAACACTGTTTAGAGCGCTTACAGCGCCAGCAAACGTTGTTTTGAACGCCTTAATACAAGACTTACTACTTGTTTGGAAATGCATGTGTAAACATTACAAACATGATAAAACAGCTTGTTATCACATCCAAACACTGTTTTCATTCAAAATATGAGTTTTCTTTTCATTCTTCAAAAGTTGCACTTTTGCCACAAGTTATGCTCAGAAACACTGTTTAGAGCTCTTACAACGCCAGCAAACGCTGTTTTGAACGCCTTAATGCAAGCCTTACTACTTGTTAGGAAATGCATGTGTAACATTACAAACATGATAAAACAGCTTGTTATCACATCCAAACACTGTTTTAGAACAAAATATGAGTTTTCAGTTCATTCTTCAAAAGTTGCACTTTTGCTCCAAGTTATGCTCAGAAACACTCTTTAGAGCGCTTACAGCGCCAGCAAACGCTGTTTTGAACGCCTTAATACAAGACTTACTACTTGTTTGGAAATGCATGTGTAACATTACAAACATGATAAAACAGCTTGTTATCACATCCAAACACTGTTTTGGAACAAAATATGAGTTTTCAGTTCATTCTTCAAAAGTTGCACTTTTGCCACAAGTTTATGCTCAGAAACACTGTTTAGAGCGCTTACAGCGCCAGCAAACGCTGTTTTGAACGCCTTAATGCAAGACTTACTACTTGTATGGAAATGCATGTGTAACATTACAAACATGATAAAACAGCTTGTTATCACATCCAAACACTGTTTTGGAACAAAATATGAGTTTTCAGTTCATTCTTCAAAAGTTGCACTTTTGCTCCAAGTTATGCTCAGAAACACTGTTTAGAGCGCTTACAGCGCCAGCAAACGCTGTTTTGAACGCCTTAATACAAGACTTACTACTTGTATGGAAATGGATGTGTAACATTACAAACATGATAAAACAGCTTGTTATCACATCCAAACACTGTTTTGGAACAAAATATGAGTTTTCAGTTCATTCTTCAAAAGTTGCACTTTTGCTCCAAGTTATGCTCAGAAACACTGTTTAGAGCGCTTACAGCGCCAGCAAACGCTGTTTTGAACGCCTTAATACAAGACTTACTACTTGTATGGAAATGGATGTGTAACATTACAAACATGATAAAACAGCTTGTTATCACATCCAAACACTGTTTTCATTCAAAATATGAGTTTTCTTTTCATTCTTGAAAAGTTGCACTTTTGCCCCAAGTTATGCTCAGAAACACTGTTTAGAGCTCTTACAACGCCAGCAAACGCTGTTTTGAACGCCTTAATGCAAGCCTTACCTACTTGTTAGGAAATGCATGTGTAACATTACAAACATGATAAAACAGCTTGTTATCACATCCAAACACTGTTTTAGAACAAAATATGAGTTTTCAGTTCATTCTTCAAAAGTTGCACTTTTGCTCCAAGTTATGCTCAGAAACACTGTTTAGAGCGCTTACAGCGCCAGCAAACGTTGTTTTGAACGCCTTAATACAAGACTTACTACTTGTTTGGAAATGCATGTGTAACATTACAAACATGATAAAACAGCTTGTTATCACATCCAAACACTGTTTTCATTCAAAATATGAGTTTTCTTTTCATTCTTCAAAAGTTGCACTTTTGCCACAAGTTATGCTCAGAAACACTGTTTAGAGCTCTTACAACGCCAGCAAACGCTGTTTTGAACGCCTTAATGCAAGCCTTACTACTTGTTAGGAAATGCATGTGTAACATTACAAACATGATAAAACAGCTTGTTATCACATCCAAACACTGTTTTAGAACAAAATATGAGTTTTCAGTTCATTCTTCAAAAGTTGCACTTTTGCTCCAAGTTATGCTCAGAAACACTCTTTAGAGCGCTTACAGCGCCAGCAAACGCTGTTTTGAACGCCTTAATACAAGACTTACTACTTGTTTGGAAATGCATGTGTAACATTACAAACATGATAAAACAGCTTGTTATCACATCCAAACACTGTTTTGGAACAAAATATGAGTTTTCAGTTCATTCTTCAAAAGTTGCACTTTTGCCACAAGTTATGCTCAGAAACACTGTTTAGAGCGCTTACAGCGCCAGCAAACGCTGTTTTGAACGCCTTAATGCAAGACTTACTACTTGTATGGAAATGCATGTGTAACATTACAAACATGATAAAACAGCTTGTTATCACATCCAAACACTGTTTTGGAACAAAATATGAGTTTTCAGTTCATTCTTCAAAAGTTGCACTTTTGCTCCAAGTTATGCTCAGAAACACTGTTTAGAGCGCTTACAGCGCCAGCAAACGCTGTTTTGAACGCCTTAATACAAGACTTACTACTTGTATGGAAATGGATGTGTAACATTACAAACATGATAAAACAGCTTGTTATCACATCCAAACACTGTTTTCATTCAAAATATGAGTTTTCTTTTCATTCTTGAAAAGTTGCACTTTTGCCCCAAGTTATGCTCAGAAACACTGTTTAGAGCTCTTACAACGCCAGCAAACGCTGTTTTGAACGCCTTAATGCAAGCCTTACCTACTTGTTAGGAAATGCATGTGTAACATTACAAACATGATAAAACAGCTTGTTATCACATCCAAACACTGTTTTAGAACAAAATATGAGTTTTCAGTTCATTCTTCAAAAGTTGCACTTTTGCTCCAAGTTATGCTCAGAAACACTGTTTAGAGCGCTTACAGCGCCAGCAAACGTTGTTTTGAACGCCTTAATACAAGACTTACTACTTGTTTGGAAATGCATGTGTAACATTACAAACATGATAAAACAGCTTGTTATCACATCCAAACACTGTTTTCATTCAAAATATGAGTTTTCTTTTCATTCTTCAAAAGTTGCACTTTTGCCACAAGTTATGCTCAGAAACACTGTTTAGAGCTCTTACAACGCCAGCAAACGCTGTTTTGAACGCCTTAATGCAAGCCTTACTACTTGTTAGGAAATGCATGTGTAACATTACAAACATGATAAAACAGCTTGTTATCACATCCAAACACTGTTTTAGAACAAAATATGAGTTTTCAGTTCATTCTTCAAAAGTTGCACTTTTGCTCCAAGTTATGCTCAGAAACACTCTTTAGAGCGCTTACAGCGCCAGCAAACGCTGTTTTGAACGCCTTAATACAAGACTTACTACTTGTTTGGAAATGCATGTGTAACATTACAAACATGATAAAACAGCTTGTTATCACATCCAAACACTGTTTTGGAACAAAATATGAGTTTTCAGTTCATTCTTCAAAAGTTGCACTTTTGCCACAAGTTATGCTCAGAAACACTGTTTAGAGCGCTTACAGCGCCAGCAAACGCTGTTTTGAACGCCTTAATGCAAGACTTACTACTTGTATGGAAATGCATGTGTAACATTACAAACATGATAAAACAGCTTGTTATCACATCCAAACACTGTTTTGGAACAAAATATGAGTTTTCAGTTCATTCTTCAAAAGTTGCACTTTTGCTCCAAGTTATGCTCAGAAACACTGTTTAGAGCGCTGTACAGCGCCAGCAAACGTTGTTTTGAACGCCTTAATACAAGACTTACTACTTGTTTGGAAATGCATGTGTAACATTACAAACATGATAAAACAGCTTGTTATCACATCCAAACACTGTTTTCATTCAAAATATGAGTTTTCTTTTCATTCTTCAAAAGTTGCACTTTTGCCACAAGTTATAAACACTGTTTAGAGCTCTTACAACGCCAGCAAACGCTGTTTGAACGCCTTAATGCAAGCCTTACTACTTGTTAGGAAATGCATGTGTAACATTACAAACATGATAAAACAGCTTGTTATCACATCCAAACACTGTTTTAGAACAAAATATGAGTTTTCAGTTCATTCTTCAAAAGTTGCACTTTTGCTCCAAGTTATGCTCAGAAACACTCTTTAGAGCGCTTACAGCGCCAGCAAACGCTGTTTTGAACGCCTTAATACAAGACTTACTACTTGTTTGGAAATGCATGTGTAACATTACAAACATGATAAAACAGCTTGTTATCACATCCAAACACTGTTTTGGAACAAAATATGAGTTTTCAGTTCATTCTTCAAAAGTTGCACTTTTGCCACAAGTTATGCTCAGAAACACTGTTTAGAGCGCTTACAGCGCCAGCAAACGCTGTTTTGAACGCCTTAATGCAAGACTTACTACTTGTATGGAAATGCATGTGTAACATTACAAACATGATAAAACAGCTTGTTATCACATCCAAACACTGTTTTGGAACAAAATATGAGTTTTCAGTTCATTCTTCAAAAGTTGCACTTTTGCTCCAAGTTATGCTCAGAAACACTGTTTAGAGCGCTTACAGCGCCAGCAAACGCTGTTTTGAACGCCTTAATACAAGACTTACTACTTGTATGGAAATGGATGTGTAACATTACAAACATGATAAAACAGCTTGTTATCACATCCAAACACTGTTTTGGAACAAAATATGAGTTTTCAGTTCATTCTTCAAAAGTTGCACTTTTGCTCCAAGTTATGCTCAGAAACACTGTTTAGAGCGCTTACAGCGCCAGCAAACGCTGTTTTGAACGCCTTAATACAAGACTTACTACTTGTATGGAAATGGATGTGTAACATTACAAACATGATAAAACAGCTTGTTATCACATCCAAACACTGTTTTCATTCAAAATATGAGTTTTCTTTTCATTCTTGAAAAGTTGCACTTTTGCCCCAAGTTATGCTCAGAAACACTGTTTAGAGCTCTTACAACGCCAGCAAACGCTGTTTTGAACGCCTTAATGCAAGCCTTACCTACTTGTTAGGAAATGCATGTGTAACATTACAAACATGATAAAACAGCTTGTTATCACATCCAAACACTGTTTTAGAACAAAATATGAGTTTTCAGTTCATTCTTCAAAAGTTGCACTTTTGCTCCAAGTTATGCTCAGAAACACTGTTTAGAGCGCTTACAGCGCCAGCAAACGTTGTTTTGAACGCCTTAATACAAGACTTACTACTTGTTTGGAAATGCATGTGTAACATTACAAACATGATAAAACAGCTTGTTATCACATCCAAACACTGTTTTCATTCAAAATATGAGTTTTCTTTTCATTCTTCAAAAGTTGCACTTTTGCCACAAGTTATGCTCAGAAACACTGTTTAGAGCTCTTACAACGCCAGCAAACGCTGTTTTGAACGCCTTAATGCAAGCCTTACTACTTGTTAGGAAATGCATGTGTAACATTACAAACATGATAAAACAGCTTGTTATCACATCCAAACACTGTTTTAGAACAAAATATGAGTTTTCAGTTCATTCTTCAAAAGTTGCACTTTTGCTCCAAGTTATGCTCAGAAACACTCTTTAGAGCGCTTACAGCGCCAGCAAACGCTGTTTTGAACGCCTTAATACAAGACTTACTACTTGTTTGGAAATGCATGTGTAACATTACAAACATGATAAAACAGCTTGTTATCACATCCAAACACTGTTTTGGAACAAAATATGAGTTTTCAGTTCATTCTTCAAAAGTTGCACTTTTGCCACAAGTTATGCTCAGAAACACTGTTTAGAGCGCTTACAGCGCCAGCAAACGCTGTTTTGAACGCCTTAATGCAAGACTTACTACTCTGTATGGAAATGCATGTGTAACATTACAAACATGATAAAACAGCTTGTTATCACATCCAAACACTGTTTTGGAACAAAATATGAGTTTTCAGTTCATTCTTCAAAAGTTGCACTTTTGCTCCAAGTTATGCTCAGAAACACTGTTTAGAGCGCTTACAGCGCCAGCAAACGCTGTTTTGAACGCCTTAATACAAGACTTACTACTTGTATGGAAATGGATGTGTAACATTACAAACATGATAAAACAGCTTGTTATCACATCCAAACACTGTTTTGGAACAAAATATGAGTTTTCAGTTCATTCTTCAAAAGTTGCACTTTTGCTCCAAGTTATGCTCAGAAACACTGTTTAGAGCGCTTACAGCGCCAGCAAACGCTGTTTTGAACGCCTTAATACAAGACTTACTACTTGTATGGAAATGGATGTGTAACATTACAAACATGATAAAACAGCTTGTTATCACATCCAAACACTGTTTTCATTCAAAATATGAG
Source organism: Brachyhypopomus gauderio (assembly GCF_052324685.1). Lineage (NCBI taxonomy): Eukaryota > Metazoa > Chordata > Actinopteri > Gymnotiformes > Hypopomidae > Brachyhypopomus > Brachyhypopomus gauderio. The sequence goes on from NW_027507152.1 coordinate 88,945, forward strand.
TTTTCTTTTCATTCTTGAAAAGTTGCACTTTTGCCCCAAGTTATGCTCAGAAACACTGTTTAGAGCGCTTACAGCGCCAGCAAACGTTGTTTTGAACGCCTTAATACAAGACTTACTACTTGTTTGGAAATGCATGTGTAACATTACAAACATGATAAAACAGCTTGTTATCACATCCAAACACTGTTTTCATTCAAAATATGAGTTTTCTTTTCATTCTTCAAAAGTTGCACTTTTGCCACAAGTTATGCTCAGAAACACTGTTTAGAGCTCTTACAACGCCAGCAAACACTGTTTTGAACGCCTTAATGCAAGCCTTACTACTTGTTAGGAAATGCATGTGTAACATTACAAACATGATAATCTCTCTCTTTTCCTCCTCCTCCGTTGTTGTTGTTGAGAGAGATATCTCTCTCTTTTCCTCCTCCTCCGTTGTTGTTGTTGAGAGAGATGCACTTTTGCTCCAAGTTATGCTCAGAAACACTGTTTAGAGCTCTTACAACGCCAGCAAACGCTGTTTTGAACGCCTTAATGCAAGCCTTACTACTTGTTAGGAAATGCATGTGTAAACATTACAAACATGATAAAACAGCTTGTTATCACATCCAAACACTGTTTTAGAACAAAATATGAGTTTTCAGTTCATTCTTCAAAAGTTGCACTTTTGCTCCAAGTTATGCTCAGAAACACTCTTTAGAGCGCTTACAGCGCCAGCAAACGCTGTTTTGAACGCCTTAATACAAGACTTACTACTTGTTTGGAAATGCATGTGTAACATTACAAACATGATAAAACAGCTTGTTATCACATCCAAACACTGTTTTGGAACAAAATATGAGTTTTCAGTTCATTCTTCAAAAGTTGCACTTTTGCCACAAGTTATGCTCAGAAACACTGTTTAGAGCGCTTACAGCGCCAGCAAACGCTGTTTTGAACGCCTTAATGCAAGACTTACTACTTGTATGGAAATGCATGTGTAACATTACAAACATGATAAAACAGCTTGTTATCACATCCAAACACTGTTTTGGAACAAAATATGAGTTTTCAGTTCATTCTTCAAAAGTTGCACTTTTGCTCCAAGTTATGCTCAGAAACACTGTTTAGAGCGCTTACAGCGCCAGCAAACGCTGTTTTGAACGCCTTAATACAAGACTTACTACTTGTATGGAAATGGATGTGTAACATTACAAACATGATAAAACAGCTTGTTATCAAATCCAAACACTGTTTTGGAACAAAATATGAGTTTTCAGTTCATTCTTCAAAAGTTGCACTTTTGCTCCAAGTTATGCTCAGAAACACTGTTTAGAGCGCTTACAGCGCCAGCAAACGCTGTTTTGAACGCCTTAATACAAGACTTACTACTTGTATGGAAATGGATGTGTAACATTACAAACATGATAAAACAGCTTGTTATCACATCCAAACACTGTTTTCATTCAAAATATGAGTTTTCTTTTCATTCTTGAAAAGTTGCACTTTTGCCCCAAGTTATGCTCAGAAACACTGTTTAGAGCTCTTACAACGCCAGCAAACGCTGTTTTGAACGCCTTAATGCAAGCCTTACCTACTTGTTAGGAAATGCATGTGTAACATTACAAACATGATAAAACAGCTTGTTATCACATCCAAACACTGTTTTAGAACAAAATATGAGTTTTCAGTTCATTCTTCAAAAGTTGCACTTTTGCTCCAAGTTATGCTCAGAAACACTGTTTAGAGCGCTTACAGCGCCAGCAAACGTTGTTTTGAACGCCTTAATACAAGACTTACTACTTGTTTGGAAATGCATGTGTAACATTACAAACATGATTAAAACAGCTTGTTATCACATCCAAACACTGTTTTCATTCAAAATATGAGTTTCTTTTCATTCTTCAAAAGTTGCACTTTTGCCACAAGTTATGCTCAGAAACACTGTTTAGAGCTCTTACAACGCCAGCAAACGCTGTTTTGAACGCCTTAATGCAAGCCTTACTACTTGTTAGGAAATGCATGTGTAACATTACAAACATGATAAAACAGCTTGTTATCACATCCAAACACTGTTTTAGAACAAAATATTGAGTTTTCAGTTCATTCTTCAAAAGTTGCACTTTTGCTCCAAGTTATGCTCAGAAACACTCTTTAGAGCGCTTACAGCGCCAGCAAACGCTGTTTTGAACGCCTTAATACAAGACTTACTACTTGTTTGGAAATGCATGTGTAACATTACAAACATGATAAAACAGCTTGTTTATCACATCCAAACACTGTTTTGGAACAAAATATGAGTTTTCAGTTCATTCTTCAAAAGTTGCACTTTTGCCACAAGTTATGCTCAGAAACACTGTTTAGAGCGCTTACAGCGCCAGCAAACGCTGTTTTGAACGCCTTAATGCAAGACTTACTACTTGTATGGAAATGCATGTGTAACATTACAAACATGATAAAACAGCTTGTTATCACATCCAAACACTGTTTTGGAACAAAATATGAGTTTTCAGTTCATTCTTCAAAAGTTGCACTTTTGCTCCAAGTTATGCTCAGAAACACTGTTTAGAGCGCTTACAGCGCCAGCAAACGCTGTTTTGAACGCCTTAATACAAGACTTACTACTTGTATGGAAATGGATGTGTAACATTACAAACATGATAAAACAGCTTGTTATCACATCCAAACACTGTTTTGGAACAAAATATGAGTTTTCAGTTCATTCTTCAAAAGTTGCACTTTTGCTCCAAGTTATGCTCAGAAACACTGTTTAGAGCGCTTACAGCGCCAGCAAACGCTGTTTTGAACGCCTTAATACAAGACTTACTACTTGTATGGAAATGGATGTGTAACATTACAAACATGATAAAACAGCTTGTTATCACATCCAAACACTGTTTTCATTCAAAATATGAGTTTTTCTTTTCATTCTTGAAAAGTTGCACTTTTGCCCCAAGTTATGCTCAGAAACACTGTTTAGAGCTCTTACAACGCCAGCAAACGCTGTTTTGAACGCCTTAATGCAAGCCTTACCTACTTGTTAGGAAATGCATGTGTAACATTACAAACATGATAAAACAGCTTGTTATCACATCCAAACACTGTTTTAGAACAAAATATGAGTTTTCAGTTCATTCTTCAAAAGTTGCACTTTTGCTCCAAGTTATGCTCAGAAACACTGTTTAGAGCGCTTACAGCGCCAGCAAACGTTGTTTTGAACGCCTTAATACAAGACTTACTACTTGTTTGGAAATGCATGTGTAACATTACAAACATGATAAAACAGCTTGTTATCACATCCAAACACTGTTTTCATTCAAAATATGAGTTTTCTTTTCATTCTTCAAAGTTGCACTTTTGCCACAAGTTATGCTCAGAAACACTGTTTAGAGCTCTTACAACGCCAGCAAACGCTGTTTTGAACGCCTTAATGCAAGCCTTACTACTTGTTAGGAAATGCATGTGTAACATTACAAACATGATAAAACAGCTTGTTATCACATCCAAACACTGTTTTAGAACAAAATATGAGTTTTCAGTTCATCTTCAAAAGTTGCACTTTTTGCTCCAAGTTATGCTCAGAAACACTCTTTAGAGCGCTTACAGCGCCAGCAAACGCTGTTTTGAACGCCTTAATACAAGACTTACTACTTGTTTGGAAATGCATGTGTAACATTACAAACATGATAAAACAGCTTGTTATCACATCCAAACACTGTTTTGGAACAAAATATGAGTTTTCAGTTCATTCTTCAAAAGTTGCACTTTTGCCACAAGTTATGCTCAGAAACACTGTTTAGAGCGCTTACAGCGCCAGCAAACGCTGTTTTGAACGCCTTAATGCAAGACTTACTACTTGTATGGAAATGCATGTGTAACAATTACAAACATGATAAAACAGCTTGTTATCACATCCAAACACTGTTTTGGAACAAAATATGAGTTTTCAGTTCATTCTTCAAAAGTTGCACTTTTGCTCCAAGTTATGCTCAGAAACACTGTTTAGAGCGCTTACAGCGCCAGCAAACGCTGTTTTGAACGCCTTAATACAAGACTTACTACTTGTATGGAAATGGATGTGTAACATTACAAACATGATAAAACAGCTTGTTATCACATCCAAACACTGTTTTGGAACAAAATATGAGTTTTCAGTTCATTCTTCAAAAGTTGCACTTTTGCTCCAAGTTATGCTCAGAAACACTGTTTAGAGCGCTTACAGCGCCAGCAAACGCTGTTTTGAACGCCTTAATACAAGACTTACTACTTGTATGGAAATGGATGTGTAACATTACAAACATGATAAAACAGCTTGTTATCACATCCAAACACTGTTTTCATTCAAATATGAGTTTTCTTTTCATTCTTGAAAAGTTTGCACTTTTGCCCCAAGTTATGCTCAGAAACACTGTTTAGAGCTCTTACAACGCCAGCAAACGCTGTTTTTGAACGCCTTAATGCAAGCCTTACCTACTTGTTAGGAATGCATGTGTAACATTACAAACATGATAAAACAGCTTGTTATCACATCCAAACACTGTTTTAGAACAAAATATGAGTTTTCAGTTCATTCTTCAAAAGTTGCACTTTTGCTCCAAGTTATGCTCAGAAACACTGTTTAGAGCGCTTACAGCGCCAGCAAACGTTGTTTTGAACGCCTTAATACAAGACTTACTACTTGTTTGGAAATGCATGTGTACATTACAAACATGATAAAACAGCTTGTTATCACATCCAAACACTGTTTTCATTCAAAATATGAGTTTTCTTTTCATTCTTCAAAAGTTGCACTTTTGCCACAAGTTATGCTCAGAAACACTCTTTAGAGCGCTTACAGCGCCAGCAAAACGCTGTTTTGAACGCCTTAATACAAGACTTACTACTTGTTTGGAAATGCATGTGTAACATTACAAACATGATAAAACAGCTTGTTATCACATCCAAACACTGTTTTTGGAACAAAATATGAGTTTTCAGTTCATTCTTCAAAAGTTTGCACTTTTGCCACAAGTTATGCTCAGAAACACTGTTTAGAGCGCTTACAGCGCCAGCAAACGCTGTTTTGAACGCCTTAATGCAAGACTTACTACTTGTATGGAAATGCATGTGTAACATTACAAACATGATAAAACAGCTTGTTATCACATCCAAACACTGTTTTGGAACAAAATATGAGTTTTCAGTTCATTCTTCAAAAGTTGCACTTTTGCTCCAAGTTATGCTCAGAAACACTGTTTAGAGCGCTTACAGCGCCAGCAAAACGCTGTTTTGAACGCCTTAATACAAGACTTACTACTTGTATGGAAAATGGATGTGTAACATTACAAACATGATAAAACAGCTTGTTATCACATCCAAACACTGTTTTGGAACAAAATATGAGTTTTCAGTTCATTCTTCAAAAGTTGCACTTTTGCTCCAAGTTATGCTCAGAAACACTGTTTAGAGCGCTTACAGCGCCAGCAAACGCTGTTTTGAACGCCTTAATACAAGACTTACTACTTGTATGGAAATGGATGTGTAACATTACAAACATGATAAAACAGCTTGTTATCACATCCAAACACTGTTTTCATTCAAATATGAGTTTTTCTTTTCATTCTTGAAAAGTTGCACTTTTGCCCCAAGTTATGCTCAGAAACACTGTTTAGAGCTCTTACAACGCCAGCAAACGCTGTTTTGAACGCCTTAATGCAAGCCTTACCTACTTGTTAGGAATGCATGTGTAACATTACAAACATGATAAAACAGCTTGTTATCACATCCAAACACTGTTTTAGAACAAAATATGAGTTTTCAGTTCATTCTTCAAAAGTTGCACTTTTGCTCCAAGTTATGCTCAGAAACACTGTTTAGAGCGCTTACAGCGCCAGCAAACGTTGTTTTGAACGCCTTAATACAAGACTTACTACTTGTTTGGAAATGCATGTGTAACATTACAAACATGATAAAACAGCTTGTTATCACATCCAAACACTGTTTTCATTCAAAATATGAGTTTTCTTTTCATTCTTCAAAAGTTGCACTTTTGCCACAAGTTATGCTCAGAAACACTGTTTAGAGCTCTTACAACGCCAGCAAAACGCTGTTTTGAACGCCTTAATGCAAGCCTTACTACTTGTTAGGAAATGCATGTGTAA